>NW_025725698.1:0-167500 GCF_021461395.2 Schistocerca americana | reverse complement strand
ATGCGGCGGTGGTGGTGAGAGCGGGAAAAACAAAACAAAAAAAAAAAAAAAAAAAACAACAAAAAAAAAGAAGGAAAAACAACAAGAAACAAAAAAGAAAACAAAAAGTCTATCAATATTAAAATGTAAATGGAAATGGAAATGGACCCAGGTATAACCTCCCTGCACAAATAGCAGAGAGTCCGATGATAATAAAAATGTGCCAGAATGTTAACGTCCCTACAAAACAAACCCAACGATAATATTAATGAAAGAGTGAACCGTATGTAACATTGCAACAGACATAATGAAACCTGATAAATTGTATAAGGGCAGCAGCGTTGACCTTTGGCCCTGTATTCAGAATAAAAAGAGCCAAAGATCGTTACCCCAATGAAAAAGACACTGAAACACGTATGTAACATAGTAGCGATGGCGAGACATTGTAGCATCTGTGACCAGAGAGTTTGCGCTGGACTGCGCGAGTGTTGCGAGCGGTTCTCAGTCAGTCAGTCAGTCAGTCAGTCAGTCTGTCAGTAGTCGTTGCGAGTCCGTAGCTCTGTGTAGTTGAGGGCTGTACTCTGTCAGTAGTCGTCGCGTGCAGTACGCTAATAGTCGTCATGCAGAGCGGTCGGTCAGTAGTAGCAGCCGAGTGCGGTTGTGTGATGTAGGCGGTCGGCAACACTGGTCAAGATGGTGAATAAGGTATACTGTTAATTAATATAATCATTAGATAATGAAAAATTGTATTTATTGTAATTATTCTCCAACAAGTTCCCCAATAATAGGTTTTATTTCAAAAGCATTTTTCAAACATTTAATTTTGTATTGAACTAAAGAGTTCGTTGCACTTCACATTTCATTCCACTTCTTTGAAGAAAAATGCCACTAAAATCACAAAAAAAGAGAATATTATTATTTGCAATGCAGTTCCTTCAAGCGCTGCGCAACAACCAGAGCAGAAATGTGACATCCATTTATTCGGAGGTAAGACTTTAATTCTGATTGTTTTGCACAGGGCCAAAGACCGATATTTCGGTTTAATTGAAGTTTCTTGTCACTGAACGGACTTTTTTAAATGTTGTGTGAAGACTTTATATTTGAGTCAGATTGCGAATTTCACATTTTTGTTGCCATTTTCAATACCTCTCATTGTGGGCGAGGTTACAATTAGCGCAATGTCCATTAGCATCCGTAAATAACATTGTCCATTGTTTTAAATTTTGCTGGGAGGTTACAACACACACACAAAAAAAAACAAAAAAAACAAAAAATTGCATTTATATCCGCTCCTCAATTGTAGATACCCCTTACACAGCTGTGTGCAATGAATGAGTGCTGGCTGGTAATTAATTGCACTCCTTGGAGGGAAATGCCATAGGAAGTAGTCTTTAAAACGTGAATGTTTTTCGTTAAGAGACAAAAGTTACTTTAGAAAAAAAGTAATAGTGGGGCTTTTGTTGTTGAACAAAATAAGTACAATGAACATACGTTATCAGATTTGCGCAATGCAGCGTCACACCACCTTTTGATTGTAACACAATATACTATACATCGTCCCGAACCGTGACCAGAGTCGCGAGACGAGCAGAGCACGCCGCCGACGCCCGCTCAGTACAACCGTCCACCCGCTACTACTGTCGACCGACTACTACCTCTCCCGACTCGCGCTACAATATATATAACAACTGTTCCTGGCGACCCGGTGCGTGCCACTACTGTCGTCTGGCGCGGTCCAAGCGCCGACTAGCAGCGAGAAAGAACTCTCTGGTCAGACAGAGATGCTGTCATGCCTCGCCATCGCTCTGGTAATGAATACATACGTGTTGCAGCGTGCGTACCACCGGAACACGCAGTGGCGGAGCCAAAGACTGTGTTGTCGAGGTCGAGTGCGAGTGGGAAGAGAGGCAGCGTCGGCACGGAGATGCAAGCGAGCGCGAGACGCACGGGGGCTGCGGCGTGGCGCGTTTGCGGTCGGCGCCTTTGGTGGCAACGGCCGGGACAAGCAGCGGTGTATGGTGTGGTGCGGGGCGGACAGGGGCGGCGGTGGACGGGGAGGAGGCGGCGCGACGACGGCATGGGGGCGAAAACGGGACGGGGGACGGCGGATGTTGAGAGGCGTCACGCGCGGACAGGACACAGACACAGAGACACACAGATTGGAAAGGGAGGGTGCGCGGTAGTAGTTGGGAATGTGCGTACCGTGCGGGATGGGAGTGGGCGAGGAACACGGTCGTGGCCCCTGTTTTGGGTGCGTGTGATGACGTCGGTGTGTTGTGGGAAGGGAAGGTGCTGTGGCGGCGGCGCGTAATGGGCGTAGGCCGAAAAGAGAAAGGAACGTGGGCAGTGTGTTGGCAAGCGTCGGTTCGACTGCGACGTTGATGGGCAGGGCAGGGCAGGGCAGGGCAAGGTTAATGGTGGTAGGAGTAGGCGTGTGGGCGCAAAAAATCTGCCGCTGCAGGCGGTGCCGTAACCGCCATGGCGGGAAGGAGAGAGGGCCAAAGAAAGAAAGAAAGAAAGAAAGAAGAAAACAAAAAAAAAAAAACAAAAAAAGGAGGGGGGGGCGAAAGTGGAGAGGCGGTGGTGTGAGAAGGGCGGGGGCGGAAGGAAGGCAGGAAGGACAAGAGGCGAGGCGACGGCTTGCTTTGTGTATCGGTCGGTCTCTGGCTATGCTTCGTTTTCTGCAGCAGGGTCGGTGCGCGGCGTGGCTCGCGGCAGTGGGAACGCCTGGTGGCTGGACGGCCAGCAATGCGGTTGGATGGGCGGCCACAGCACCGCACCTGTGCCCGAGGAGGAGACGCTGGCGGCGGGCCCTGAGGTGAGGCCGGCTCGGCTGGGGCTGGGGCTGTGGATGTGTAGGTGTGCGCCGCTGCTGCAACAACGAGTAAAACGCGAGAAGGAGGGATGGCGGTAGAGAGAAAAAAAAAAAAAAAAAAAAAAAAAAGGTCGTGTTGTGTTGATGCGCAGGCAGACGCGTACAGAGGGACGAGCCCGGTCTGCAGCAGGGTGTGGCCGTGCCGAGTGCAGAGCAGCGGCGGCTCGGTTCGGTTCGGCCCGGCCCGGCGGGCCGCGCTGTTGTCGCGGACGTGAGCGCCCCCTGGCGGGTGGCCGGAGGCGGCGCGGCGTGTTGGACGTGTGGCTGGTGGCAGTGCACAATTTGCGAGTGGCTGGCGGTGTGGTGTGGCGGTTGGCGCGTCGGGCGGCGGAGAGGTATGTGTTGCGGGCGCCCTTTGCTGCGCTGCGTCGTTGCGTGTGCCGTACAGGGCGGGCGCTTGTCGACTGTGTGGGCGGTGTGGCGAATTGGCGTGAAACGGCTGCCGAGAGGTGTGTGGTAGCGAGCCGGTCGGTGGTGTCAGTGCGAAGGGGAATGTGCGTGCGTTTGGCGGTTTCGGTGTGCTTTTTGCGGCGTGAGAGTGGGAATTAGTGGGGCCGGCTGTTGTGTTGGTTCCTTGTGTCTTGTGTCGCGTAGCTTGATGGCAACGTGGAAGGACGCCGGTTTCGTTTCGAGCCTTGCGTGTGGTTGTCGACGTTGACTGGTTGGCGTGTGCCGATGCACGTGCATGTGTGGGTCGCGAGTGCGTTTTTGGCTGGCTGTGTGTGTGTGTGTGTGTGTTTTTGGGGGGGAAGGGGGAGGCGGTGGTGAAAGTGCAGTCGTTGCCACGGGCGTCGTCGGGTGGGGCTGGGGCTGTGCGTCGTGGCGGAAAGGTGGTAGGTTGCGGGAAGCGAGCCCGTCGTTGACGGTGTCGCGTGAGTTGTGAATCGAGTGGGGCGCGGGGCGCGGGACAGGAGCAGCGTGCCGCTGCGTCGTGGTCGTCAGCAGAGGCTGTGCGTGTGCTTGTCCTTTTTGTGGGCGGTTCGTGCGAGGCGTTTTTTTTTTTGTTTTGTGTTGCCCTAGTTGTTAGTTTATTTTGTTTGTGTTTGTTATTTTGAGACGACGACTGGTTGGTGGCGTGCGCGCGAAGTGGCGGTGTGCGCTTCCCGTGTCGTTTGTGTTGTTTGGTTTTTTTGTTTTTGTGTGTTTTTTGTTTTTTGCACTGGGCCCCGGTGGGTGGGTGCGTGTGTGTCGATTGCCGGCTGGCGAAAGGTGCGCCATCGGCGGGGTGGGTCGCCGGCACAAGTAGAGGCGGCGGCGTTGTTGCTGTTGTTGTGTGGTGTTTGTTTTGTTCGGCTGTGTCGGCGAGCTGTGTTGCGGTGCGTGTGAATGGTGGTGCAAAAGTGCTGGCGTTGGGGCTGCGACTGCGACGGCGGCGAGCCGCGGGCGCGCCATTGATAGTGATGTTGTGAACAGCGGCTGTGTACGGTAGTGGTGTTGTTGTAGCACGACGTGCATCCGGGCCGGCGCGGAAAGCGCAGTTGCGGGCGGTTGCCCTTCGGTGCCAGCCATGTCGCGTGAGCGGCGGGTTGCTCTGGTGTCGACACGTGGTGCTCTGGGTTGTTGTGTGGTGCCCTTTGGCCGGTGGGGGTGGTTCGCGTGTGTCTCGTTCGCGCTCGGTGTCTGGTCGTGGTCGTGCTGCTCCCCCGTCTGTCGGCGGTTTCCGACGTCGTCTGTACGTTTTTGTTCGTTTGCGGCGTGCCTGCCGACGTCGTCCCGTCGCGACCTTTCAACCGAAAGTGTGGCGCCCGAAGGTGAACGAACGTAACCCTGACCTCGGCGCTTTACGCTGAGCCGAGCGAACCGAACCGAACCTGTGGTGTGGCGAGGTGAGCTCAGCCTGTGAGCCCCTAACGTCTACGTAAGGTAAGCTGTCCGGCTCACGCCTCACGTTTGAACGCCTTTTTAACCTACGTTTGACGCTTCTCAACCTAGCACTAACCTAACCTAACCTAACCTAACCTAACCTAACCTAACCTAACCTCTGACGCCTGACGTGTTTGAATGCTTAACCTAAGTTTGACGCTTAACCTAACCCAAGTCCCCTTAACCTAACCCACGTCCACCTAACCTAACCTAACGTAGACGTGTAAACGTAATGTGTAACGCGTAACGTGTAAGGTCGGCTGTCGTGTGTGCTTGACGGCAGATTGGGTTGGTCTGTAGATTCGGATTGCGGTTTGCCTCGGTCGAGGGGTTGGGTCGGAAGCGGCGAGGGGCGGCGGCGCCTGTTGCGCAGGCGGCGTCCGTTTGCGGCGGGCAATTGTTGAGAAACGGCTGTGAATGTTGGCGGGCGAGAGGAGGAGGACGGCGCGCGATGTGGCCCGACGGCTGCGGGCCGATCGGGAAACGGCGGGAGGGCGACGGAAGGCGATGGGGCGGCGGAGGCGCGTTTGCACGGCCGTCATCGCCGCACGCCTCGGCTTGTGTGGCTGTGGCGCCGGCCGCGCTGGCCGGGCTGCCGCGGCGACGGTGTGGGAGTTTTGCCGAAGGTTTGGCCATTGTGGCGGGTCGTCGGCTGGGGCTGTGGGGGCGGCATTTGGGCGGGGGCGGCGATTCTCGGCGGGCCGACGCAGGCTGTAGCGCGCGGTAGCTGCAGTTTGGCCGTGGTTTGCGGCGCTGCCGTGGCGACTGGTTGGCGACTGTGGTGTGGCTGTGTGTAGCCCCATCCTCGGTGGTTTGAAAGGCGCGGGCGGTTGTGGCGCAGGTTTGGGGCTGCTCCGCACAGGCTGTCGGACGTTGGGCGGTAGCAAGCGCCCATCCGCCAGTCGTATGTCCCAATAAGAGGAGAATAACACAGGATTTACCTGACGGCATTGCCTGCATTCGTCAGAGGAGAGAGATTGGGTTGAACTTCTTTATTTGTGGTATGGCAGCAGGGTATGCGGGATTATAAAAAGTGAATCATAGGGACGGAGCTGCAAGCAGCGTCCGCTTAGGGCACTCCCGGTGTCTCATCTGTCGAGGAGTGCAACAGGCCGCTGATAGCGGTCGCGAACATCTTGAGGAGCACCAATGTCTCGAATGAGGGGATTGGCAGAGGCATGCGACCGTCGGTAAAAACGGTCGGCAGTCTGCTGGATGCGGAGCATCACGTCCAATTCATCAGCTGCTTGGTGTAGGTAGCCATGCGGGAACTGCGGGTGGACATGGAAGACCCGCCGAAGAATCTTATTCTGTTGCGCCTGTAGACGCTGGATATGCGTGGGGGCTGCATTGCCCCAAGCCTCACATGCATAGTCAACAATCGGCCGAATAAATAATCGGAAGATGAGGAGGCCATTCCGGATGGAGAGGTCAGACCCCTCATTAAGGAAAGGGTACAGTGCGCCCATCCGCTGGTGGACTTTGGCTCGGACGGCGTCGATATGCGGCTTCCAGAGTAGGCGATCGTCCATGATGACGCCCAGGTACCGGACAGTCTTCTGCCAGGGGAGAGCGGTCCCGTAAAGGTGAAGTGGCAGGGCCGGCATCGTTGTCTTCCTCGTAAAGACGATGGCCTGTGTCTTCAGGGGGTTGAACCGGATGCGCCAGCGAGCTGCCCAGATCTCCAGATCGTCGCACGCCCTCTGCAACCGGGAATGCATGGCTGCATGCCACCGGCTCCTGGTGTAGAGCATAGTATCATCGGCGTAGACGGCTTTCTCCACACGGGGCGACGTCGGAAGGTCCGATGTAAAGATAGTGTAAAGGACGGGGCCCAGGACAGAGCCCTGCGGCACCCCAGCGACGATGGGCCTGGCAGTGGAGAGGGCTGCTTCAACGCATACAGCGAAAGTGCGGTGCCGCAGGTACGATGCAATGAGGCGCACGTATGCCCGGGGAAACCCAAGGTGGGCCATCTTCCAAAGAAGGCCAGTGTGCCAAACACTGTCAAATGCCTTGGTGACATCAAGAAGAACCGCTCCACAGTATTCCCGGTTATTGAAGGCGCGAGTGATGTACTCCACAACACGTACAATCTGCTGGGTCGTGGAGTGGCCGCGGCGGAAGCCGAACTGTTCCGGGGGGAGGATTTCCCGAAGATCCAGGATGGCCCGGAGTCGCTGAAGAAGTAGCCGCTCAAACAACTTGCTGAGGTGTGGAAGCAAACTGATAGGCCGGTAGGATTTTGGGTCTTTCCGATCCTTGCCCGGCTTGGGAACAGCAATAACGATGGAGTGCTTCCACGCTGCAGGGTAGGTGCGAGTCCGCAGAACCCAATTGAAGATGGCAGTGAGACGAACAACTGCCAGGAGCGGCAGGTTCTTAAGGACCCGGCCAGTAATGTTATCAACACCGGGAGCCTTGGCCGCCGGGAGAGCCCTGATGCCCGCACGGACTTCAGCCACGGAAATAGGCGGGATGTCGTCGTGGTCCTCCTCCTCGTCCCCATGGAGGATGGTCTGCACCTCGGTGTCAACCTGGGCGACGTGCAACTGGTCCACACCATCTTGAAGGGGTGTAAAATTCTCCTGAATGATGTCCGCAAGGAGATTCGCCTTATCCGCATGTAGATAGGCCGTCCCAGTCGGTGTTGCAAGAGGGGGTATCCGTGTCCTGCGTTTCGTAAAAAAGCGGACCGCATTCCAGTGCATGGGGTCGGGGGTGAACGCCTGCAATTTCGCAGCCCACCGTCGATTCTTATGCTGGACAATCGCCGCCTTGATGTCACGGCGCAGGCTGTTGATTTGGCGCTTCAGCTGTGGGTCCCGGGTCACACGCCAATCCTTGCAGAGGCGGTTACGAGTGCGGATGTCCTGGAGGATTTCCGCCGGGAGAGCGGAAGATGCGAATGTGCTGGGGCGCTGGCGGGGTGTCGCTCCCTCCAGAGCGGCGGTGAGAGTATCAGCGAACTGGTCGACAGAGGCCTCGTGAACGCCGACGCCATCCACTTGTCGCTGCAGGGCTGCAGTAACTCGTCGCTGGAAGCAGGGCCAATCCGTGTGGTTGAAATTGAGGTGGCCCTGACTCTGCGCCGGGGCGACGTCCAGTTGAAAGAGAACGGGCAGATGGTCGGAGTTCAGTTCGTGAAGGACTTCAGCAGTCAGGAACTGATTAAGTCCCCGAGTAATGGCGATGTCAAGAATGTCGGGCCTCCCTCTGCTAGGATAACACGTCGGCTCCACGGGCCCACAGACATACGCGTTCACCTCTTCAGTGGCCTGGAGTAGAAGGCGCCCATTACGATTGGTGACCAATGAATTCCAGGCCGCATGTTTGCAATTAAGGTCACCTGCGATGAAATATTTGCCTGGAGTCCGCAGAAGGAGACGGGCATCATCGATGAGGAGCTGGCGGCGAGGGCTCCGGTAGACAGCCATAAACGTGACCGGTCCAGTGGCTGTTTCAACCTGGACAGCAGTGACTTCTATAGACCCGATGGCAGGCGGTTGAATTTCACAATGCGGGATGGAGGAGCGGATGAAGATCGCCGTGCCACCCCCTTGCGTCGGTCTGTCGGTCCGAAAGCAGCGGTAATTTGCGATGTTGGAGCGGATGCCTGGTTTGAGAAACGTCTCATTCACCAGGCATATGTCCACGTCATGTTCAAACAAGAACTGCCGGAGCTCCTCAAGGTCGTAGGTGAGGTTGGCGGCGTTATAAGCCACGATGCGGAAATCATCCAAGCGGCGGCGTCTAGGCATGCTGGGCTACTGAAGTGTCTGCAGTAGGAGCCGGAAGGCTGCGTGAGATCGTCGCCTCCACCGTGGCGGCGATGGTTGCAGGCAGGTTGACGATGGCATTGGTCAACTCGGTCACCATCGTGGTCAGATGCTGCAGCAGCTGGAAAACGTCGTGGAGCCCAACAGTAGGCACCGCAGTGGGTGAAGGAGAAGCTGGCAGGCGGTCCTGGCGCGGAAGAGGCGGCGGGACGCTTGGCACCTCGGCAGCTGCAGTAGCCCGTGGGTGGGAGACGCCCTTCAGTGCATCGGCCACTGTGACACCGGGCTGGATCCTCGCGGACCGGCGTTCCATGAGGGAGGGCCACGTACGGATGTCATTGGCCGGCCGTGTGGGCGGCGGTTGGCGCCGCCGGCGGGTATCAGCACGTCGGGAAGGCGGGACGGGAGGAAGACCCCGCTGCCGACGGCTAGCCTCCTTATGCTTCGCGCAGGAACGAAAATTGGCAGGATGACTGCCTCCACACAGGCCACAGATGGGCGGCTCATCCTTGCTTCGTGGACAAAGGCGGCTGTCGTGGCCAGCACCACACTTGACGCACATAGGCGGCATAGTGCAGTGACGGGCCACGTGGTTGAACCCTTGGCACCGGAAGCATTGGACCGGGCCACGGGACTTCCGCAGACGTTCCACAGTGACGGAGAGGTCGTAAATCCTGGTTAGCTGGAATATTTCCCGATGCCGAGGAGTGTCCTGCAGGACGACGACGCGGTGGCCAGTAAGCTGATTGGTCCCGGGCATACGATGGTAATCCACCACCGTCGCGACGAAGCCGAGGTCCTCCAGTTCTTCCTTCAGTTCGTCATGGGTGAGAGACGCCGGAATGTGCTTCAACAGCGCCTTCAGAGTCGGCGGACGGACCGCTGGATAGGTATACATGGGGATACCCTCTCGCCCAACCATATCCATTACAGTCACATAATCCTCAGTACAGGAGAGGTTGAGTTTGAGGGTATCACCCCCTGTCTGCTTGGCAGTAAACGACTGCTTACAATGGTCCTTTAACCACGTGTGCAGTTGCTTGTAGGAGTTCTTAAACTGCAACACAATGGGCGGCACCTTCCGCTGCAGCTGAGGCTGGGACGGTTGCTGCTGCGCCCCCTGCTGTTGCTGTTGCTGCTGGGGCGGTGGAACGTCGTCCGCGCCGTCTTGGATGACGTCGTAGCGGTTAGACGTTGGCACCGCGTCCGTGTCAGGCCGCCGCTGCGGCTGCTTCGAGACCTTCTTCTTTGGTGGCTTCCGGAAACCGTCATCTGCCCCGGTGGCGGCGTCGCCGGTACGCTTACGACTATGCTGCTGGTGGCCGTCGTCATCTTCACCCGAAGAGTCATGAGTGCAATCCATACCGAGATCCAAAGTCCTTGCACAGGTCGTCAACAGATCGTTTTCACGGAGGCGTTGCCTGGTCATCATAGGTGGGGGGCCGGATGAGGCCGCCGACGAAGTATTCTCCGCCGGACGGCGATCCGCCACACCCTCAGCCGGAGTAGCGTCCGTAGACATAACGAGCTCTCGCGCGACACGTCCGCTCTCGTCGGAAGACTAACTCCGAATGCGTGGTAGCAAGCGCGGGAGGCGCGGCGCGGCGGCGCGCAGAGTGGCGGCCGCTCTCTCGGCCGTCCGCGCCCGCCCGCGACACTGGCTGGGCCTTGTGATTCTCTGCTCATTCGAGGGGGTGGATCGGCCGTGAGCGGACGCTATACTGCCGCGCGCAGCTGGGAGATCCCTTGGGAGCGCTACGCTAGCCGTAGCACAGCAAAATTTGTCGTGTGCGTTGTGCGTGCACAACGCAAGCAAAAATTGTCGTGTGTGGGTGCGCACGCTTAGCGATTGCGCCGCAAATTTGTCGTGGTAGGACGCTTACGTGGTCCCTTTGTCGTGCAGCGGCTGCCGGTCTACTGGCAGCGCGGTGGCGGCGAGGGCCGTGGCTTTCTAGTTCACCGGTCGTCTGATCTGCCTCAGACGTGAATCATCCAGATACTGCCGCAGGGCATCCTCCCTGCTCCTCCAAGAGTAGGGAAATTCCTGCGCCAGGGTCCGTGGTACTACCCGGTAACCCGCGTGCAGTCAATGGTAGGGCTGGCGCTGTTCGGGGATACCTAACGGTGCCAACGAACGAACAACCAGTGCCCCTGGGCAGTAAATGTCAGACTTCAAGTTCCGCTGACACAGTCATCTTGGGTAAGCCCAAAGCCCCAGTCCGCTGCGGCACCCAGTCACTGGGTACCCGCGGCCAACCAACTTCAGCCATTAGCAAAGCAAAAACACGCGTACAAGACTCGGACGTAATGCCAGCGCCTAAGCGTCCGGCCCCAAGCCGGCTCGCTGAGGAAACAGAGCAATCTGTGAGTGATGACATGGAAGTAGGGGGTGAAGCAGTCATCGCAAACATACCAACATCAAATAGTTTCGCTCCGATTGACACCGACGGAGCGGAAACGACTGAAACAATGCCTACCCGTTCCTCGACCTCGGGCGCGCAAGCGCAATCGAGGCCGAAGCGGGAAAAGGTCCCCCCAATTCTTGCCACAATCGTAAACGGTACGATGAAAATCATAAAGGAGGTCGCCCCTCAACTAAAAGGAGGACTAAATACCTCATGCAGGGGGTCCTCCGTAAAATTTCAACCGTCTACCCTGCCCGACTACAGATTTCTTACAGCCTATTTCACTCAGAAAAAAATACCCTATCACACCTACCCGGTCACTGAGAAAAACGCGTACAAGGCGGTGATCAAAGGTCTCCCCAGTGACACTGATCCCGCGGAGATAAAGGAGCTTCTCCTTGCGCGTCACTTCAGGGTTATCGAGGTCAAACAGGAGACCAAGGCATCTGACCCGAGCAACCCGGGAGAGGGGCGCAGGAAGAGAGCTTCCTTCAAAGTAATATTACACCCGGACGAGAGAAATAGAGAACTACTAAAAATCGAACTGTTCATGAACTGCAAGGTTACGGTAGAGAGGTATCGCCAACCTGAAGGTCCTGTCCAGTGCCACCAATGCCAGCAGTTGTTTCACTCTGCAGAACAGTGTCACCACCCTCCAAAGTGCGTCAAGTGTGCCGGCCCACACTTGACAAACACATGTAAAAAGAGCCGTGCAACCCCGGCAAAATGCGCCCTATGTGGGGGCGATCACCCGGCGAACTACAGCCGATGCCCCACACGAATACAATTGATGTCCACCCGCCCCCCTCGGTCGGCAAACGGTGCTGCCCTGTCTCGAGGCGCTTCCGCCTCTACGACGCCGCCGCTCACATCTGCGGCCAACGTGCAGGCAGCTAGCTCTGCCTCCGCCAGCAGCCGGAGAGCGACTGTGCCGGGGCGAGATGCCTTTCCCTCGCTTCCCCCACCACGCGCCCCGACGGCAGCTGCCGCCTGGCCTCCCCCTCCACGTCACCAGCGCACTGAGGCGCCCGCAGCTGCCGCGCCGCCTCAGTCGGCTGCCGGCCAGCAGCCAGGGACGCCGCTTGGCGTCTTTGACGAGCTGCGCCAACTGTTTGCGGGCTTCAGCCTGACAAACATCATGTTCACAATTAGGGACACCATGGCGCGCGTGCGGGCGGCGCCTGATGGCCTAAGTAAATTCATGGCCCTCGCAGAGGGAGCAATTTCATTATTCGACGCTTTTAATGGATCCCCCTAGATCCAGGAAGTTCACCATTTTAACTTTTAACGCCAATGGCGTAAAAACACAGAAACATATCCTAGAGGAGTTTCTAGACCGGCATGCGATCGACGTTGTGTGCCTGACGGAAACCCACCTTAAGCCCAAGGACCGCTTTTCTGTGAGAAATTACTCCATCCATAGAGTAGACCGCGTAGGCCGCGAGCGCGGCGGAGTGGCGGTCCTTGTAAAAGGCAGAAGGTGTTTCCGCACAGTGGACCTACCGCAGACACCCAGCATCGAGGCAGCCGGTATAGAAATCAAAATTCAAAACACACCATACACCATCATCTCCACCTATCACCCCCCGGGCACCACCATACTGACACAGGACCTTCAGGCTCTGCTGGGTACTGGCGCTCGTGTGATTATGGGAGGGGACCTAAACTCGAAACATATGGCCTTTGGCTGCCGCGCCGAGAACAGAAGTGGTGTGAGATTGCATGGACTCGTCGAGAGGCGTGCCGCCCTCAGCGTCATCGCACCCGACGAGCCTACGCATATCCCTGCGGACCCGACAAAAAACCCGGATATCCTGGATATTTTTGTCGTTAAAAACTTTGCTCTCGACGCGACAGTCACTGTGCACTACGAGCTGAACTCTGACCACAACCCGGTCGTTCTGGACATAGCCAGTGTCGAAGACGAAGCCGGGAGGATGGCAAAAACAGAAGTAATAACAAATTGGGACCGATACAAATACCTGGTGGGTGAGCACGTGGAGGAAATCCCACAGATGGAAACAAAAGAAGAGATAGACGAAGCAATCACCAACTTCACAGACACCCTCCACGCCTGTGCTCGCGCTACAAGCGTCAGGCTCACCACAGAGCCTGGCGCCAGGGACCTGCCCCCTGACATCTGGGACCTCATAGTCGCCAAACGCAGGTTGCGTAAGCTGTGGCAGCGACACCGCGACCCAGCTGACAGCCGCCGGCTGCGGCGACTGGAGGATCAGGTGAAACTCCGACTGCAGGAGCACAGGAGCCGCTGCTGGGAGGAGATATTACAAACCGCCGAAACAGAGAGCAGCAAACGCAAGATCTGGCGAATAGCCCGGCAGCGGAAAACCCCCACCAGAGAGAACAGGCCACTCCACGGCGTGAACGGTCTAGTGTACGAAGATCACGATAAGGCGGAAATAATGGCACAATCACTAGAGTCACAATTCCGAACTCACGTCATCGACGATGACGAGAGTGAAAGGCAGGACAGATTAGTCGTCGGACGAGTGACTCAGATTAGAAATACGCGCCCAAATACAGAATTCGTGCCCGTAAACGAGCCGACAATATGCGCACTTATCAAGCGTCAGGGAAACCACAAAGCTCCTGGCCCTGGCCGCATCCGCAGCCCACTCCTAAAGCACCTTCCACCTCCTGCCATAACATTTCTGGCAAGCGTCTTCAACGCTTGCCTAAAGCTCACCTACTTCCCCTCAGTGTGGAAAACTGCAAAAGTAATCACCCTCCCCAAACCTAATAAAAACCTGCTCCTTCCAGAAAGCTATAGACCTATCTCCCTTCTAAATGGCATGAGTAAAATACTCGAGCTGCTCATCCTCTCACCCCTTCAACACTTCCTTACTGCACACAACATCCTGATGCCCGAGCAGTTTGGATTCCGCTCTGAACACTCCACAACCCAACAATGCCTGCACTTGGTAGAGCACATTTGTCTGGCCAGGGCAAAGAGAGAATCTACAGGAGCAGTGTTCCTGGATATAGAGAAGGCATTTGACCGCGTCTGGCACGATGGCCTAATATATAAACTAGACCAAATAGGGTGCCCAGGACATCTAATACAGATCATTGATTCATTTCTTGCGGAGCGTCAATTCTTCGTAAGAAGTGGATCGAGATCGAGCCAGACACGACCGATTGCGGCCGGAGTACCGCAAGGTTCGGTCTTGGGTCCCGTTCTATACTCAGTCTACACTAACGACATACCCAAGCAGGTCGGCGGAGGGATTGCTCTCTACGCCGACGATACAGCAATCTTCAGGAGCTGTCGTAACCTTGCATTCATACGACGCAAGCTACAAGACCACCTCGACGTCATCACTCAGTGGTGCAACATTTGGAAAATAAAAGTTAACCCCGAGAAATCCCAAGCAATATACTTTACGACCAGGCTGAAACTCCCAGACCAACAACTCACCATTGGTGGTCGGGACCTAGCCTGGCGTAACCGTATTACATACTTAGGGCTCGAAATAGACAGGCGTCTTACGTGGCAACAACACGTCCACAAAACTGCCAACAAAGGCTGCGCCCTCCTGTCGCAGCTATACCCCCTCCTAAAGGGTGACGGCCTCACCCTAAGCTGCAAAATGCTTCTCTGGCGCCAGCTCATGCTACCGACCATCTTGTATGGATCGGAAGTATGGTCGATGGCGTCAGACACCACGCTGGCACGATTACAGCGACTCCAGAACAAAACCTTCCGAGTCATCACAGGCGCTGACAGATACGTCCGAAACACACAAATTAGAGAATTTTTAGGCCACCCAACCATATACTCCCTCATAAAGGAGAAGTCCAACAAACTATATGAGAAAACACAAACATCGCCCCACAACCTCATACAAAATTTAGGTCGCGAACACCCCGATTTTGAACATAAGCGCCCAAAACTAACACTCACCAGTCAATTTAGAGACATTTAGAGAACACTTACCCACACACAGAACAAACATTTACATAAAAACACGCACATAGCACAATACCTCACTTTCATAAATCCCCAAGCGCAAAACTTGAAGTCAGACGGGCACAGCCCAGTGGTACTTCGGTACACTATAACAACCTGAGCGCATCTATTCTCTGCTCTGCTGCTGTGCTGTGCTTGCGTGCCTGCCGTCCCGCTCGCTCTCGCTGTGTGTTACGCGCGTCGTCGAAATGGCAGATCAGGCGGCTACGAACGAGACTGCTGCGGCACCCGCCGCCACCGGCACTACGAAGAAGGCCAAGTCTGCGTCGTCTGCGAAGAAGCCGCGCGCCAAGCCTGCGCACCCGCGCACCTCTGAGATGGTGACGGCCGCCATCAAGAGTCTGAAGGAGCGCGGCGGGTCGTCGCTGCAGGCGATCAAGAAGTACATAGCCGCGCACTACAAGCTGGACGCGGAGAAGCTGGCGCCGTTTATCAAGAAGTACCTCAAGTCGGCCGTCGTGGCGGGCGAGCTGGTGCAGACGAAGGGGAAGGGCGCGTCCGGCTCGTTCAAGCTTGCCGGCGCCGGCGGCGGGGGGGCGGCCGAGGGCGGCAAGGCTCGTGCTGGCGGTGCCAAGAAGAAGCGCGCCGCTCCGGCCAGCAAGGAGAAGAAGGGCGCCCGTGCGGCCGGCGCAAAGAAGGCTGGTGGCGTGAAGGCGGCGACCGGTCGGAAGGCGGGCGCCGCCAAGAAGGCGTCTGCGGCGTCGGCCGCTCCCGCGGGTGCGAAGAAGGCGGCTGCGGCCAAGCCGGCCAAGGCCAAGTCGCCGTCGAAGGCGAAGAAGGCCGCCAAGGTTCCGACGAAGAAGCCGAAGGCGCCGCGCCCGAAGAAGGCGACGACGCCGTCTAAGGCGAAGGCTTCGCCCAAGAAGAAGAAGTAGAGTAGAGGAGAAAGAGATGGGAGAAAGGAAGGGTTTGGCGCTTGACTCCGTCGTCCCCACCCCCCGTCGTCGTCTAGTGGCGCGCAAGAGACGCGCGGCCCAAAACGGCCCTTCTCAGGGCCATCAAAGCACGTCGGGGAAGGTTTTGATTGTCGTGTTGCGTTTGGTGTGGGTGTCTGTCTGGCGTTTCTGTATGCCCGTGGGGATGCTGTTTGCGTGCCGTGGTGGTTGGATTGCGGGGGTCGGTGGCGGGTGTGGGCGGCGGTAGCGGTAAGCGGTGTTGTTGTTGTTGTTGTTGTTGTCGTGGTTGATTGTCGCCGTGTTTGTGGCGGCGGCCGACGGTTGGTTTTCTGTCACGTTGTTTTGTTTGAATACGTTGGTTGGCTTGCCTGCGTTCGTTCTTCTCGGATGTCTGTCTTGTCGAGTCGAGTCGTGTCTGGTCTTTGTTTTGTTTTGTTCCTTTGTGTGTGTGTGTGTTATGTTTTGCAACGGGGGGCACGTTGAGATGTGGAAGGAGTCGGCGGGGATTTCGGTGGCGTGTAGAGCGAGCGAGCGCGCCTGCCTGGCCGTTGGCCGTCGGAGTGGAGTGCGGGTTTTTTTGTTTTCGAAACGAAAGCGGCGGCCGGCCAGCCACCCGTGCGGTGTGACGTCGGCCGTTGGGTATTGTGCGCTTTGAGCGCCGGGGAGGGATGATGTGTGATTGTTGCGCGCTGCTAGCAGGCAGGCAGAGTGAGCGGGTGTGGCGGACGGACGGGAAGTGGTGGTTTTTGTTTTTGGGTTGCGGGGCGAGAGGCAGGCGACCGACAAAGTTTGCTCGCGACGGAGAGATGTTAGTGGCCCTGAAAAGGGCCGTTTTTGTTTGTGCGGTGCGGTGCCGCGGCGCGGTTTAGGCGCGCTCGCCGCGGATGCGGCGCGCGAGCTGGATGTCCTTGGGCATGATGGTGACGCGCTTGGCGTGGATTGCGCACAGGTTGGTGTCTTCGAAGAGGCCGACGAGGTAGGCCTCGCTGGCCTCCTGCAGGGCCATGACTGCGGAGCTCTGGAAGCGCAGGTCGGTCTTGAAGTCCTGGGCGATCTCGCGCACTAGGCGCTGGAATGGCAGCTTGCGGATGAGCAGCTCTGTGCTCTTCTGGTAGCGCCTGATTTCTCGCAGGGCGACGGTGCCCGGCCTGTAGCGGTGGGGCTTCTTGACGCCTCCGGTGGCGGGCGCGCTCTTCCTCGCCGCCTTGGTGGCGAGCTGTTTGCGCGGCGCCTTTCCGCCGGTGGACTTGCGGGCCGTTTGCTTTGTGCGGGCCATGGCGGTAGCGGTAGCGGAGCGGCGTGCGTGGAGGTTAGGTGCGGCGCGGCGTCCGGTGCTGCCTTGACAACGGGCCCGCGCGCCTCCGTGCTGCGCTTATATGCCCTCGGTTGCGCGTGGTGGGGGGAGGGCGGGCCAGAGTCTATATAGGGGGGCGGCGGGCGCGCTGGGCGCAGACCGTAGCCGACTCGCCAGCCGCTGCAGCTGCTGTTTGTGCACGTTTTGCTTTGCCCGAGGAAGGAAGGA
The DNA here is from genome assembly GCF_021461395.2 of Schistocerca americana. NCBI lineage: Eukaryota > Metazoa > Arthropoda > Insecta > Orthoptera > Acrididae > Schistocerca > Schistocerca americana. The sequence goes on along the minus strand of NW_025725698.1, from coordinate 150,190 downwards.
TGACAGGCCGCGGCAAGGGAGGAAAGGGGCTCGGCAAGGGTGGCGCCAAGCGGCACCGCAAGGTGTTGCGCGACAACATCCAGGGCATCACGAAGCCCGCCATCCGCCGCCTGGCTCGCAGGGGCGGCGTGAAGCGCATCTCTGGTCTGATCTACGAGGAGACCCGCGGGGTGCTGAAGGTGTTCCTGGAGAACGTGATCCGCGACGCGGTGACGTACACTGAGCACGCCAAGCGCAAGACTGTGACGGCCATGGACGTGGTGTACGCCCTGAAGAGGCAGGGGCGCACCCTGTACGGTTTCGGCGGTTAGGCTGCGTCGCAGCGGGCGCTGGCCTTCCCGCGGCCGTGCTTGTGGGTGGGAGAGACTAGAAAACGGCCCTTTTCAGGGCCACCACACTGTTCGGAAGTTGAAAAGTGCGAAAGAGTCTGTGTTGTTGCTGCGTGTGTGCGCTGTGTTGTTTGTTTGTTTGTTTGTTTCTTTCTTTCTTTCCGTTTTGAGCGACGTGATGTGACTGGGAGGGGAGAAGGAAAGGAAACGTGTCATGTGGCTGGCTGTGTGTGGAGCTGCTTCGTTTGTGTGTTTGTTATTGTGTGTCTTTGTATCGATCGCGACGGAGATGGCGGGCTGTGTGTTGTTGTGCGAGAGGCGGTGATTATTTGCTTGCGTGGTTTGGCTCTGTGTGTTTGTTTGCGGCGGCGTTGGGGTTTCCGAGGCAAGGCGTGTGGGCATAGGCGGCCGGATCAGCTGTTTCGTTCGTGTCGACGGCCGTTGCGCGCGGGAGTGGAGGGCGGTGTGTCGACACGCCTCCCTTTAACAATGGTCATTATTGCTGCCGTTGTCGGTTTGGAAGGCGACTGCGACCGTGCAAAATGTGTGTGTGTGTGTGTGTGTGTGTGTGTTGGGCCACACGGGCTGTGTGGACGACAAGATGGCGGACGTGCGCCGGCGGCGGCTGTGCTGTGACAGTGCAAAGTTAAAACAAAACAAGGTGCGGCGAGGACGACTGAAATTTTGCTTTGGACGTAGGTTTGTGTGGTGGCCCTGAAAAGGGCCGATTGTTGTGGGCCGAGCCGGCAAAGCGCGTTGCGTGCAGGGGAGCACGCGGCGCTGCGATTGCCTGGCCTCCTTTAGGCCTTCTTCTCGGTCTTCTTTGGCAGCAGGACGGCCTGGATGTTGGGCAGGACACCACCCTGTGCGATGGTGACGCCCGACAGGAGCTTGTTGAGCTCCTCGTCGTTGCGGATGGCAAGCTGCAGGTGGCGCGGGATGATGCGCGTCTTCTTGTTGTCGCGGGCCGCGTTTCCGGCCAGCTCGAGCACCTCAGCCGCGAGGTACTCCATGACGGCGGCGAGGTAGACGGGCGCCCCGGCGCCGACGCGCTCTGCGTAGTTTCCCTTGCGCAGGAGGCGGTGGATTCTGCCGACCGGGAACTGGAGCCCAGCCCTGCTTGAGCGGGACTTTGACTTGCCCTTGACTTTGCCTCCCTTTCCGCGTCCGGACATGGCGATGGGCTAGCGACGGTGCACACGAAACGGAAACGAAAACGACCGGTGCGAGCGGCAGCGAGTCGAGCAGCGGAGTGCGTGCCGGCGCAGCCGGGGTGGGGGTGCTTTATGGGCTCGGGTGCGGCGGCCGGTTGCGCGCGCGCCCCATTGGTCGGCGGCCGCAACAGGGCGAGCTGGTAAAGGTGCGGCGGCGGCTGGCGGCGGGTGCCATGATGCTCATCGCGGTAGGATGATTCTGGGTTAGCCAGACTCTAGTTGTTAGCTAGGGATTTTGTGTGCCAGGGCCCCCTTCACGTGGGACCAGCCCGCGTACACCGAGGCAAAGTCAGATCAAAATTCCAGAAAGAGCATCTACCACCCTTCCGACTTACTTCCTTTCCGCCGCGGAATTCCTCGCGATTTCCACGGCCGGCAGGGTCACCCCAACCCACTCATACCATCCCCCACTTCCCCCCCACTCACTCACACTCACACCACATGACACACACACACACACGAAAGGTAGGGAGATGGGGAAAATGAGGTCAGAAATAAAACGCAAGGCGCCTGTCGAAAACCAGTCTTCCGACGGCGCTGGTACTTCCGACGGCAAAACAGCGCCGAAGCGGAAAGTCTCAGAAGTCCCGTTACAAGAGACATCAGAAATAGACCCAGCAGACGTGGCTCTACCAGAAGACTCCGAAATGGGTGAGGAAACAGTTCCTAACGTCCCGACATCCAACAGGTTCGCTGCCCTTCAGGGCGAGGCATCAGACAGCAGTCAAACTCCACAAACGACAAAACCAGTAAAACATCTGATTCCACCGATAGTGGTGTTCAATACTACAAACTACGTCGACATTCTACGTATTATCAAACCCAAAATGAAAGGCAACCTTCGTTCAAAATCCTCAAAAGAGAAAATCTCATACTACTTCACAGATGCGGAGGACTACCACCTCCTCTACAAGCTACTAACTGAGAATAAAATCCCATTCTATACACACGAACTAAATCCCGTCAAACCTTTAAAGGTGGTCATCTATGGGCTCCTGATCAATATGGCCCCCTCAATGATCCACGAATCCCTCACTGCACTAAACCTCCCCGTCCACAGGGTTGCACAGATGTCTGAACCCACTGACGACGGAACCAGACGACCAAAAGCGCAGTTCATGGTAGAACTAGACAACACAGAAGAAGGGAAAAGGATATACAAACTCCACTCATTGCTACACCTTGGGATAACAGTCAGATCCTACAGAGCCCCAAGGGGCCCAGCGCAATGTCACAATTGCCAACAATTTTATCATGGATCCAGATTTTGCAAACTCCCGCCGCGCTGCGTCAAGTGCGGTGCGAACCATCCAACCGCTGAATGCAAAAAGACGCTGAAAGCGCCACCCAAATGCGCCAACTGTGAAGGTGCACACACGGCTAGCTACCGCAAGTGTCCCAAATACTTAGAACTGCTAGCAGAATGGACCTCCAGGAAGACAAACAGACAGGCCCCTGCGCAACAGCAACGGCCCGAATTCCGCCCAGACGCAGCCCAATTCCCAGGACTTCGCAATCAACCTAAACCAATCCCAAACTTCACGCCACGATCACCATGGACTATACAGCAGCCTCAACAACAACCACCAGCACCAGAACAATCCCCAGGCCTTGGAGAAGACATCAAAATGCTCCTAGGGCTGGTTACACAGATAAATATCAAAAAAGTAGTGGCCACCATCCAACAAACGGTCGCTGAACTCCGACAAGCAACTGATACTTTCTCCAAAATCAGTATCATCTGCACAGCAGCCATTAACTTCTTTAATGGATCAGATTAATCATGCCAAACCATTCAACATCATAAACTGGAACGCTAATGGCGTTCTTACTCAACGTCAGACTCTTCAGGACTTCCTAGACACACACTGTGTTGACGTCGCACTCATCACGGAAACCCACCTCCAACCAGGCCAGACATTCAAAGTGAGGAACTACACAACTTACAGAGACGACAGGGCCGACCGACCAGGTGGCGGAACTGCAATCCTTATTAAAAATAGGCATGCCCACAGAAGGCTGGACCTCCCAAACCTGACCAGGACCGAAGCCACCGCAATAGAACTAAAAATCCAGAACAAACCCGCAACTCTAATAGCTGCATACAATCCGCCAGCAGGCCCAAGGTTAGTGCTACGAGACCTGCAATCTCTACTCAACCTGGGCCACTCTGTGATTCTGGGGGGTGACCTTAACTCTAAGCACGCCACATGGAATTGCAGAGCAACCAATAGGAATGGACAACTCATGCACCAATTCCTCCAATCAAGGAGAAATGTAATTGTTGCGGCTCCCGACACTCCTACCCACTTCCACATCAACCCGAACATCCGTCCCGACATCCTAGACATCTTCCTCCTACAAAACACCGATTGGAACACTTCCCTCTCGGTACTTAACGAACTAGACTCTGATCACAATCCTGTCCTCCTCACCCTAGGCGGCAATGGCCACCACCATGAAAACTCACGCACCATCAAGACCTCCCATACCAACTGGGACCGCTATAACGCTTTCCTGACCAACAACACTCCGAACTTCCCTATCATCAACTCTAAAGCAGGCATCAATCAAGCAATAACATCCCTCACTGAAGCTATCACAGAAAGCCACAGAAAAGCTACCACCATAATCACCCATCAAACCTCCAAATCCTTCCTACCGCAACAATTGCAGGACCTCCTCGCTGACAAAAAGTACTTCCGAAAACGGTGGCAAGAATTCCGCGACCCTTCTGACAGACGTCGAGCAGACCAACTAAGCCGACAGATCAAAAGGGAATTGCAAGATCACAATAGCAAGAGGTGGGAGGAAACCCTCAAAGAAACTGAAGATAACCCCGACAAGCTCTGGCGAATCACAAAAGCTAGAAAAAATCCCCCAGCACCCATCAAACCGCTTCATGGCCCAAACGGACTAGTCTATGACAACCAGAGTAAGGCTGAAGCAATGGCCAACTCGCTGGAGCTACAATTCACAACACCTGAAACGGACGACCCTGAAGCCGACGCTCACGAGGAAACAATCATCAGAAGTGTGACCCGGCGGCTAAGGGCTCCTGTAGCAACCCACTTCCCCGAAATAACGTCCGACGAAGTATGTAACTTTATCAAAGTACTCCAAAACAAGAAATCCCCAGGTCCCGACAAGCTATCCCCCCTCCACCTTAAACACCTTCCTCCTATCTCCATAGATCTCCTAACGAAAATCTACAATGCCTGCCTTCATCTCTCCTATTTCCCAAAACCCTGGAAAGTTGCCAGGGTGATCACTCTACCAAAACCCGGAAAAGACCTATTATTCCCTCAAAACTATCGCCCAATCTCCCTCCTCAGTTGTCCAGGGAAGATTCTTGAACGAATAATCCTTTCCCACCTAAACCACTTCCTTTCCGTCAACAACATTATCATCCCCCAGCAATTTGGTTTTAGAGAAAACCACAACACCGTCCACCAAACAATGCGACTGGTCGAACATATCTGTAACGCCCGTCAAATCCGCCACAGCACCGGTGCCATATTCTTGGACATACAGAAGGCGTTTGACAAGGTATGGCACACGGGACTCATTTCCAAACTCCTAGACCACGATTGTCCTCTCCACCTCACCCTCATCATCCGATCCTTCCTTAGCAATAGGCAATTCTTCGTTGCCATCAGCAACACGACTAGCAACCTCAGACCAATTGCTGCAGGAGTACCCCAAGGCTCCGTCATGGGTCCCACACTGTACTCCTTGTACACTAATGACATCCCGCATCAGATGGGGGGGCAGCTAGCCCTCTTCGCTGATGATACGGCGATATTTCGCAGCAGCTCTAACTTATCATACATCGCCAGAAAACTAAAGGAACACCTCCAGGATATACAAAAATGGGCCCTCAAATGGAAAATCACTATAAATTCAGACAAAACGCAGGCCATAATGTTCACATTTAAAACCATCCCAGAAGATGCAAACCTATCTCTCAATGGAACACCGATACCCTGGAGACCACACGTCAAATACCTGGGAATCATCCTCGACTCCAGACTGACTTTCAAAAAACACGTTGAGCACATCTACAACCGTGGCCAAGGCCTCATCTATCAACTGTACCCACTCATCAAAGGGAACGGTCTTCAGATTAAAACCAAGCTCAACCTCTTCAAGGCACTGATCCAACCCGTCATCACATACGGATCAGAAATTTGGGCCACAACTGCAGACACACACATGAAAAGAGTGCAAACCATCCAAAACAGATTCCTCAGAATAGCCACCAACGCACCCCGCTTCCTACCTAACACTGATATTTACACAATACACAATGTCACGAAGATTACCCACATCATCCAACGACAAGCAGAAACTTTCTACACAAGAACTCAATCCTCACCCCATCCCCTCATCCAGTCACTGGGCAATGTACCCCCAGACCCTAGAAGCAAATTCCCACGAATGATCATCGATCGTAATTTCAACATCTAACGCTCTAATTTCAACATCTAACGCTCTGCCTCATCCATAAGCCACCACCTTCCTACGAGCTCGTAATCCATCACCCATACAACCAAACATCAGATACAAGGGAAGAGACTTCTTGTCCCGGGCCTTGAAGCATATAGGGGTCTAGTACCCATCCGACACTCCTCTCTCTCGGCGGGTGCCACTGTGTGGGGAGACGCTGACTAGAGCGGAGCGCTTGCTACTGGTGTTGCTGCTGCCGTACGTTGGTTCGAGATGCCGCCCAAGACTAGCGGGAAGGCCGCCAAGAAGGCTGGCAAGGCGCAGAAGAACATTTCGGAGGGCGACAAGAAGAAGAAGCGCAAGAGGAAGGAGAGCTATGCCATCTACATCTACAAGGTGCTGAAGCAGGTGCACCCTGACACGGGCATCTCGTCGAAGGCGATGAGCATCATGAACAGCTTCGTGAACGACATTTTCGAGCGCATTGCGGCCGAGGCTTCTCGCCTGGCGCACTACAACAAGCGCTCGACCATCACGTCCCGCGAGATCCAGACCGCTGTGCGGCTGTTGCTGCCTGGCGAGCTGGCCAAGCACGCCGTGAGCGAGGGCACGAAGGCGGTGACCAAGTACACGAGCTCCAAGTAAGGAGGTGGCTCTGGAATGGAAGGAAGGATGGAGAAGGCTCCTCCGTTGCGAGAGCGGCAAAACGGCCCTTTTCAGGGCCACCAACTTGCCTTTTGCGGGAAGGGCGGAATTGTTGTTGTTGTTGTTTGTGTGGACGGCTGTGATGTATGTGTGCATTTTGATTGTGGGTGGGGGGGCGCGTCAAAGCGTGTTGCGCGGGGTACGGCCACGAGGTTGGTCGCCGTGGCGTGGAATGGTGGCACGCCTCGTTGGCGTGGTTTTTGACCCATTGGTGTTGTTGGTGTGTGTGTGTGTGTGTGTTACCCGTCTGCGAGGGGGGACAGTGCGATCGGCGACTTTTGTGTCACCGTAACGACGGCCGTTTGCGGGTTTGTTTTTTTTGCACATCATACATGGCGAGGGTGAAATGTGAAATGTTTTTGTTTGTTTTTTTTTTTGCCGCCCACTATTCCCTTTGCTGTACGCCGAGTTTGACAATGGTGCGACGTAACTGCAGCGTGGAGGTGTGTGAGTGACGTTGAAATGAACGTGCCATTAAGACGCATTGTTGTTGTATTGTACTGTACGTGTACGGCGACACGCACGATGATGTACCATTCGACTCTGATGTTTGATAGCCGTGTCTGACTGATTGCGTACGACGCACGCACACCGATGTCGTCATTCAAGATGCACGCTAGACGACGACGGCGGCGGTCGTTTGTTTGGCGAATGTCTGTACACGTGTTTGTCTGTGTCCATCCGGTATGTATTTGTTTGTTTGAAAGTGTTTTGTGTGTCGGTGACGTGGTCCGATCCGTCGCCCCCTGAGTAACTGTCGATCGGCGCGATAGACCGGCGTCACGCAACTGAACCGAAGTCTTGGGCACACCCGTCATACTGTTGTACACCGTCGCGCTGAGAACGGTAACGAAAGGTTGACTTTGATCGGTCGAATGTCTGGGCAGAACGTGAGGAATGAGGCAAGAGTGCAAGGAGGGGGGGCAAAAGAGAGAGGAAGGGAAAAAGGGGAGAAACGCATTCGTAGAGCAACGGAACGTTCCCGTGTCGGAGGCGTATTGGAGCCGCACTGAAATGCGTTTAACGGCGGCGCGGCTGCAAGTGTCTGCCGTGGTGAACGTTACCTTTGACGGCTGCATTGGGCTTTGCCTTTGCCTTTGCTTTCGCTTTCGCTTTCGCGTTCGCGTTCGCTTTCGCTTTCCCGGATGTACGTAACGTTTGTTGATATGGTTCTGAGGAAGAGTGTATGACAGTGCCGTGCCGTCCATGTTCGTGTGCCCTCCCATTGTGTGTATGCTATTGTCTGTGTACTTGAATGATGTATGTAGGTGTTAGTGGACATGTTTTACCAGTGGGGGGAAATGGATCGTCGATAGTTGCCGTCACTCTGTCACGGTCGAGATGACGCACCCTCCGTACAGAAAGGTGTCGAGAAAGTGAGTGAGTGTGTGTGTGTGTGTGTGTGTGTGCGTCCGTGAATTGGCAGTGTTTGGAGGTGGGCGTGCCCTGGATGTGGCCCGGAAAAGGCTGTTCGTTAGGCGGTAGTGTTGTGTGGACAGGGGAGGGGCATGCGTAACGCTGCTGGCATGGCATTTCGGGAGATGGGAGGGGGCAAACGAGGAAACGAGGAGCGGCGGCCAAAGACGGGACGGGGAGGGGCGCGGTGTGGGTGGCTTGCGCCTGTGCTCGGCGTTGTGGTTTGTGCAAAAGAGGAGGAGAAAAACAATGTGAGTTGCCAGGGAGGGGAGCGGTGTTGTGGTTGTCGTGGTGTAGCCGCAGACGCGGCTGTCAGTGAACGTGGCGAGACGGACGGATGCGCGGAGGGGCGGGGGCGGCGCATTTCGCCGGTGCCGTGCCGTGCCATGCCATGCCTGAAAGCCGCGTGGTCGCTGTGTTGTTGGTGGCGTGGGGGCGAGGAGAGTACCGTACGGGTGTGCTTGTGCGCCGGAAATGGCACACTGCGCCCGCCCGTCTCGGAGGCTGATGGCTGTGGTGTGGAAATGGGGCGCGGTGATGTTGAAGCAGTTGAAGAACAGAAAAGAAACCAAGAAAACGGAAGGCGTGATGCGGCGGTGGTGGTGAGAGCGGGAAAAACAAAACAACAAAAAAAAAAAAAAAAAAAACAACAAAAAAAAAGAAGGAAAAACAACAAGAAACAAAAAAGAAAACAAAAAGTCTATCAATATTAAAATGTAAATGGAAATGGAAATGGACCCAGGTATAACCTCCCTGCACAAATAGCAGAGAGTCCGATGATAATAAAAATGTGCCAGAATGTTAACGTCCCTACAAAACAAACCCAACGATAATATTAATGAAAGAGTGAACCGTATGTAACATTGCAACAGACATAATGAAACCTGATAAATTGTATAAGGGCAGCAGCGTTGACCTTTGGCCCTGTATTCAGAATAAAAAGAGCCAAAGATCGTTACCCCAATGAAAAAGACACTGAAACACGTATGTAACATAGTAGCGATGGCGAGACATTGTAGCATCTGTGACCAGAGAGTTTGCGCTGGACTGCGCGAGTGTTGCGAGCGGTTCTCAGTCAGTCAGTCAGTCAGTCAGTCAGTCTGTCAGTAGTCGTTGCGAGTCCGTAGCTCTGTGTAGTTGAGGGCTGTACTCTGTCAGTAGTCGTCGCGTGCAGTACGCTAATAGTCGTCATGCAGAGCGGTCGGTCAGTAGTAGCAGCCGAGTGCGGTTGTGTGATGTAGGCGGTCGGCAACACTGGTCAAGATGGTGAATAAGGTATACTGTTAATTAATATAATCATTAGATAATGAAAAATTGTATTTATTGTAATTATTCTCCAACAAGTTCCCCAATAATAGGTTTTATTTCAAAAGCATTTTTCAAACATTTAATTTTGTATTGAACTAAAGAGTTCGTTGCACTTCACATTTCATTCCACTTCTTTGAAGAAAAATGCCACTAAAATCACAAAAAAAGAGAATATTATTATTTGCAATGCAGTTCCTTCAAGCGCTGCGCAACAACCAGAGCAGAAATGTGACATCCATTTATTCGGAGGTAAGACTTTAATTCTGATTGTTTTGCACAGGGCCAAAGACCGATATTTCGGTTTAATTGAAGTTTCTTGTCACTGAACGGACTTTTTTAAATGTTGTGTGAAGACTTTATATTTGAGTCAGATTGCGAATTTCACATTTTTGTTGCCATTTTCAATACCTCTCATTGTGGGCGAGGTTACAATTAGCGCAATGTCCATTAGCATCCGTAAATAACATTGTCCATTGTTTTAAATTTTGCTGGGAGGTTACAACACACACACAAAAAAAAAAAACAAAAAAAACAAAAAATTGCATTTATATCCGCTCCTCAATTGTAGATACCCCCTACACAGCTGTGTGCAATGAATGAGTGCTGGCTGGTAATTAATTGCACTCCTTGGAGGGAAATGCCATAGGAAGTAGTCTTTAAAACGTGAATGTTTTTCGTTAAGAGACAAAAGTTACTTTAGAAAAAAAGTAATAGTGGGGCTTTTGTTGTTGAACAAAATAAGTACAATGAACATACGTTATCAGATTTGCGCAATGCAGCGTCACACCACCTTTTGATTGTAACACAATATACTATACATCGTCCCGAACCGTGACCAGAGTCGCGAGACGAGCAGAGCACGCCGCCGACGCCCGCTCAGTACAACCGTCCACCCGCTACTACTGTCGACCGACTACTACCTCTCCCGACTCGCGCTACAATATATATAACAACTGTTCCTGGCGACCCGGTGCGTGCCACTACTGTCGTCTGGCGCGGTCCAAGCGCCGACTAGCAGCGAGAAAGAACTCTCTGGTCAGACAGAGATGCTGTCATGCCTCGCCATCGCTCTGGTAATGAATACATACGTGTTGCAGCGTGCGTACCACCGGAACACGCAGTGGCGGAGCCAAAGACTGTGTTGTCGAGGTCGAGTGCGAGTGGGAAGAGAGGCAGCGTCGGCACGGAGATGCAAGCGAGCGCGAGACGCACGGGGGCTGCGGCGTGGCGCGTTTGCGGTCGGCGCCTTTGGTGGCAACGGCCGGGACAAGCAGCGGTGTATGGTGTGGTGCGGGGCGGACAGGGGCGGCGGTGGACGGGGAGGAGGCGGCGCGACGACGGCATGGGGGCGAAAACGGGACGGGGGACGGCGGATGTTGAGAGGCGTCACGCGCGGACAGGACACAGACACAGAGACACACAGATTGGAAAGGGAGGGTGCGCGGTAGTAGTTGGGAATGTGCGTACCGTGCGGGATGGGAGTGGGCGAGGAACACGGTCGTGGCCCCTGTTTTGGGTGCGTGTGATGACGTCGGTGTGTTGTGGGAAGGGAAGGTGCTGTGGCGGCGGCGCGTAATGGGCGTAGGCCGAAAAGAGAAAGGAACGTGGGCAGTGTGTTGGCAAGCGTCGGTTCGACTGCGACGTTGATGGGCAGGGCAGGGCAGGGCAGGGCAAGGTTAATGGTGGTAGGAGTAGGCGTGTGGGCGCAAAAAATCTGCCGCTGCAGGCGGTGCCGTAACCGCCATGGCGGGAAGGAGAGAGGGCCAAAGAAAGAAAGAAAGAAAGAAAGAAGAAAACAAAAAAAAAAAAACAAAAAAAGGAGGGGGGGCGAAAGTGGAGAGGCGGTGGTGTGAGAAGGGCGGGGGCGGAAGGAAGGCAGGAAGGACAAGAGGCGAGGCGACGGCTTGCTTTGTGTATCGGTCGGTCTCTGGCTATGCTTCGTTTTCTGCAGCAGGGTCGGTGCGCGGCGTGGCTCGCGGCAGTGGGAACGCCTGGTGGCTGGACGGCCAGCAATGCGGTTGGATGGGCGGCCACAGCACCGCACCTGTGCCCGAGGAGGAGACGCTGGCGGCGGGCCCTGAGGTGAGGCCGGCTCGGCTGGGGCTGGGGCTGTGGATGTGTAGGTGTGCGCCGCTGCTGCAACAACGAGTAAAACGCGAGAAGGAGGGATGGCGGTAGAGAGAAAAAAAAAAAAAAAAAAAAAAAAAGGTCGTGTTGTGTTGATGCGCAGGCAGACGCGTACAGAGGGACGAGCCCGGTCTGCAGCAGGGTGTGGCCGTGCCGAGTGCAGAGCAGCGGCGGCTCGGTTCGGTTCGGCCCGGCCCGGCGGGCCGCGCTGTTGTCGCGGACGTGAGCGCCCCCTGGCGGGTGGCCGGAGGCGGCGCGGCGTGTTGGACGTGTGGCTGGTGGCAGTGCACAATTTGCGAGTGGCTGGCGGTGTGGTGTGGCGGTTGGCGCGTCGGGCGGCGGAGAGGTATGTGTTGCGGGCGCCCTTTGCTGCGCTGCGTCGTTGCGTGTGCCGTACAGGGCGGGCGCTTGTCGACTGTGTGGGCGGTGTGGCGAATTGGCGTGAAACGGCTGCCGAGAGGTGTGTGGTAGCGAGCCGGTCGGTGGTGTCAGTGCGAAGGGGAATGTGCGTGCGTTTGGCGGTTTCGGTGTGCTTTTTGCGGCGTGAGAGTGGGAATTAGTGGGGCCGGCTGTTGTGTTGGTTCCTTGTGTCTTGTGTCGCGTAGCTTGATGGCAACGTGGAAGGACGCCGGTTTCGTTTCGAGCCTTGCGTGTGGTTGTCGACGTTGACTGGTTGGCGTGTGCCGATGCACGTGCATGTGTGGGTCGCGAGTGCGTTTTTGGCTGGCTGTGTGTGTGTGTGTGTGTGTTTTTGGGGGGGAAGGGGGAGGCGGTGGTGAAAGTGCAGTCGTTGCCACGGGCGTCGACGGGTGGGGCTGGGGCTGTGCGTCGTGGCGGAAAGGTGGTAGGTTGCGGGAAGCGAGCCCGTCGTTGACGGTGTCGCGTGAGTTGTGAATCGAGTGGGGCGCGGGGCGCGGGACAGGAGCAGCGTGCCGCTGCGTCGTGGTCGTCAGCAGAGGCTGTGCGTGTGCTTGTCCTTTTTGTGGGCGGTTCGTGCGAGGCGTTTTTTTTTTTGTTTTGTGTTGCCCTAGTTGTTAGTTTATTTTGTTTGTGTTTGTTATTTTGAGACGACGACTGGTTGGTGGCGTGCGCGCGAAGTGGCGGTGTGCGCTTCCCGTGTCGTTTGTGTTGTTTGGTTTTTTTGTTTTTGTGTGTTTTTTGTTTTTTGCACTGGGCCCCGGTGGGTGGGTGCGTGTGTGTCGATTGCCGGCTGGCGAAAGGTGCGCCATCGGCGGGGTGGGTCGCCGGCACAAGTAGAGGCGGCGGCGTTGTTGCTGTTGTTGTGTGGTGTTTGTTTTGTTCGGCTGTGTCGGCGAGCTGTGTTGCGGTGCGTGTGAATGGTGGTGCAAAAGTGCTGGCGTTGGGGCTGCGACTGCGACGGCGGCGAGCCGCGGGCGCGCCATTGATAGTGATGTTGTGAACAGCGGCTGTGTACGGTAGTGGTGTTGTTGTAGCACGACGTGCATCCGGGCCGGCGCGGAAAGCGCAGTTGCGGGCGGTTGCCCTTCGGTGCCAGCCATGTCGCGTGAGCGGCGGGTTGCTCTGGTGTCGACACGTGGTGCTCTGGGTTGTTGTGTGGTGCCCTTTGGCCGGTGGGGGTGGTTCGCGTGTGTCTCGTTCGCGCTCGGTGTCTGGTCGTGGTCGTGCTGCTCCCCCGTCTGTCGGCGGTTTCCGACGTCGTCTGTACGTTTTTGTTCGTTTGCGGCGTGCCTGCCGACGTCGTCCCGTCGCGACCTTTCAACCGAAAGTGTGGCGCCCGAAGGTGAACGAACGTAACCCTGACCTCGGCGCTTTACGCTGAGCCGAGCGAACCGAACCGAACCTGTGGTGTGGCGAGGTGAGCTCAGCCTGTGAGCCCCTAACGTCTACGTAAGGTAAGCTGTCCGGCTCACGCCTCACGTTTGAACGCCTTTTTAACCTACGTTTGACGCTTCTCAACCTAGCACTAACCTAACCTAACCTAACCTAACCTAACCTAACCTAACCTAACCTCTGACGCCTGACGTGTTTGAATGCTTAACCTAAGTTTGACGCTTAACCTAACCCAAGTCCCCTTAACCTAACCCACGTCCACCTAACCTAACCTAACGTAGACGTGTAAACGTAATGTGTAACGCGTAACGTGTAAGGTCGGCTGTCGTGTGTGCTTGACGGCAGATTGGGTTGGTCTGTAGATTCGGATTGCGGTTTGCCTCGGTCGAGGGGTTGGGTCGGAAGCGGCGAGGGGCGGCGGCGCCTGTTGCGCAGGCGGCGTCCGTTTGCGGCGGGCAATTGTTGAGAAACGGCTGTGAATGTTGGCGGGCGAGAGGAGGAGGACGGCGCGCGATGTGGCCCGACGGCTGCGGGCCGATCGGGAAACGGCGGGAGGGCGACGGAAGGCGATGGGGCGGCGGAGGCGCGTTTGCACGGCCGTCATCGCCGCACGCCTCGGCTTGTGTGGCTGTGGCGCCGGCCGCGCTGGCCGGGCTGCCGCGGCGACGGTGTGGGAGTTTTGCCGAAGGTTTGGCCATTGTGGCGGGTCGTCGGCTGGGGCTGTGGGGGCGGCATTTGGGCGGGGGCGGCGATTCTCGGCGGGCCGACGCAGGCTGTAGCGCGCGGTAGCTGCAGTTTGGCCGTGGTTTGCGGCGCTGCCGTGGCGACTGGTTGGCGACTGTGGTGTGGCTGTGTGTAGCCCCATCCTCGGTGGTTTGAAAGGCGCGGGCGGTTGTGGCGCAGGTTTGGGGCTGCTCCGCACAGGCTGTCGGACGTTGGGCGGTAGCAAGCGCGGGAGGCGCGGCGCGGCGGCGCGCAGAGTGGCGGCCGCTCTCTCGGCCGTCCGCGCCCGCCCGCGACACTGGCTGGGCCTTGTGATTCTCTGCTCTGCTGCTGTGCTGTGCTTGCGTGCCTGCCGTCCCGCTCGCTCTCGCTGTGTGTTACGCGCGTCGTCGAAATGGCAGATCAGGCGGCTACGAACGAGACTGCTGCGGCACCCGCCGCCACCGGCACTACGAAGAAGGCCAAGTCTGCGTCGTCTGCGAAGAAGCCGCGCGCCAAGCCTGCGCACCCGCGCACCTCTGAGATGGTGACGGCCGCCATCAAGAGTCTGAAGGAGCGCGGCGGGTCGTCGCTGCAGGCGATCAAGAAGTACATAGCCGCGCACTACAAGCTGGACGCGGAGAAGCTGGCGCCGTTTATCAAGAAGTACCTCAAGTCGGCCGTCGTGGCGGGCGAGCTGGTGCAGACGAAGGGGAAGGGCGCGTCCGGCTCGTTCAAGCTTGCCGGCGCCGGCGGCGGGGGGGCGGCCGAGGGCGGCAAGGCTCGTGCTGGCGGTGCCAAGAAGAAGCGCGCCGCTCCGGCCAGCAAGGAGAAGAAGGGCGCCCGTGCGGCCGGCGCAAAGAAGGCTGGTGGCGTGAAGGCGGCGACCGGTCGGAAGGCGGGCGCCGCCAAGAAGGCGTCTGCGGCGTCGGCCGCTCCCGCGGGTGCGAAGAAGGCGGCTGCGGCCAAGCCGGCCAAGGCCAAGTCGCCGTCGAAGGCGAAGAAGGCCGCCAAGGTTCCGACGAAGAAGCCGAAGGCGCCGCGCCCGAAGAAGGCGACGACGCCGTCTAAGGCGAAGGCTTCGCCCAAGAAGAAGAAGTAGAGTAGAGGAGAAAGAGATGGGAGAAAGGAAGGGTTTGGCGCTTGACTCCGTCGTCCCCACCCCCCGTCGTCGTCTAGTGGCGCGCAAGAGACGCGCGGCCCAAAACGGCCCTTCTCAGGGCCATCAAAGCACGTCGGGGAAGGTTTTGATTGTCGTGTTGCGTTTGGTGTGGGTGTCTGTCTGGCGTTTCTGTATGCCCGTGGGGATGCTGTTTGCGTGCCGTGGTGGTTGGATTGCGGGGGTCGGTGGCGGGTGTGGGCGGCGGTAGCGGTAAGCGGTGTTGTTGTTGTTGTTGTTGTTGTCGTGGTTGATTGTCGCCGTGTTTGTGGCGGCGGCCGACGGTTGGTTTTCTGTCACGTTGTTTTGTTTGAATACGTTGGTTGGCTTGCCTGCGTTCGTTCTTCTCGGATGTCTGTCTTGTCGAGTCGAGTCGTGTCTGGTCTTTGTTTTGTTTTGTTCCTTTGTGTGTGTGTGTGTTATGTTTTGCAACGGGGGGCACGTTGAGATGTGGAAGGAGTCGGCGGGGATTTCGGTGGCGTGTAGAGCGAGCGAGCGCGCCTGCCTGGCCGTTGG
The DNA here is from genome assembly GCF_021461395.2 of Schistocerca americana. NCBI lineage: Eukaryota > Metazoa > Arthropoda > Insecta > Orthoptera > Acrididae > Schistocerca > Schistocerca americana. The sequence goes on along the minus strand of NW_025725698.1, from coordinate 134,453 downwards.
CCGTCGGAGTGGAGTGCGGGTTTTTTTGTTTTCGAAACGAAAGCGGCGGCCGGCCAGCCACCCGTGCGGTGTGACGTCGGCCGTTGGGTATTGTGCGCTTTGAGCGCCGGGGAGGGATGATGTGTGATTGTTGCGCGCTGCTAGCAGGCAGGCAGAGTGAGCGGGTGTGGCGGACGGACGGGAAGTGGTGGTTTTTGTTTTTGGGTTGCGGGGCGAGAGGCAGGCGACCGACAAAGTTTGCTCGCGACGGAGAGATGTTAGTGGCCCTGAAAAGGGCCGTTTTTGTTTGTGCGGTGCGGTGCCGCGGCGCGGTTTAGGCGCGCTCGCCGCGGATGCGGCGCGCGAGCTGGATGTCCTTGGGCATGATGGTGACGCGCTTGGCGTGGATTGCGCACAGGTTGGTGTCTTCGAAGAGGCCGACGAGGTAGGCCTCGCTGGCCTCCTGCAGGGCCATGACTGCGGAGCTCTGGAAGCGCAGGTCGGTCTTGAAGTCCTGGGCGATCTCGCGCACTAGGCGCTGGAATGGCAGCTTGCGGATGAGCAGCTCTGTGCTCTTCTGGTAGCGCCTGATTTCTCGCAGGGCGACGGTGCCCGGCCTGTAGCGGTGGGGCTTCTTGACGCCTCCGGTGGCGGGCGCGCTCTTCCTCGCCGCCTTGGTGGCGAGCTGTTTGCGCGGCGCCTTTCCGCCGGTGGACTTGCGGGCCGTTTGCTTTGTGCGGGCCATGGCGGTAGCGGTAGCGGAGCGGCGTGCGTGGAGGTTAGGTGCGGCGCGGCGTCCGGTGCTGCCTTGACAACGGGCCCGCGCGACGACGACGACGCACATGGTTGAGGGGTGAACCCTCAGCTGTGAGCGAAGTTCTAGCGCGTTTAAAGCGCTTCTCCTTCTTCATTGACGGGGTGAAAATGTGGGTGTGACATGACGGTTGGTATTTGACCTTGACTGTTGTGCTGGTTTTTTTTTTTTTTTTTTTTTTTTTTTTTTTTTTTTTTTTTTTTTTTTTATATAAATGACAGATTAAAGGACAGTGAGAGAGACAGTGAGAGAGAGGGAAAACGAAAGGCCAAAGTGACTGGCCGGTGGTCATGGTTAGTCTCCGCTACGCCTGATGATTGCCCGGTGTGTGATCATTTCTGGACTTGGGCCAGTGATTTCAATTTTTTCCTGACAAATATGTCAACTGGAAGCTTCTTCTCTCTCCTACCCGACCGGGCCTCTTCCCACACCCACGATTCTACGACGTCGACCAGCATGTCCCATTGGGGGGGCGTAAATATTGGGTGAGAGTTGATGATGTCTAACTCTTCGTCCGTGGCTGCTTCCGCTAGTATGGTACGCCATCTGTATGTCCGTAGGTCGATCGGTTGATGGGGGAGGGGAGGCTTGGACTGGCCGGGTGGGGTGTAGGGGTATGGGAGATATGATTGGGGGTACGACCCTCTCTTCAGTGACGAGGCAGTGTTCTTGAGGATTTCCTGCACACAATCCGCTCTTGGGAATGGTACCCGCACCTTCCTCTTCTTCTTTGGTTGCTCGGCTTGTGAGCAGTCAGGAGGCGCGGTAGTTCCCTTGCTTGTGGCTGCCACCTTGGAGGGGGGCAGCCTCGGCGGCACCTCCTCTGTCTCCATGGGCGCCACCTCCTGGACTGTAGCAGGAGGAGGAGCGGTGGTTTGCGTGGCCGCGTCTACCCCCATCGGACGACTCACGGCGGGGGTGGCGGCGCGGTCTGGCGGCTGCTTCTTGATGGCCCGCAGCTCGTCGCGTAGCTGCTGGAGCTGGCGATGCACAGCTGTGAGCTCGTCCATCAGTGCGGCCCTTTCGGCCGCGAAGGCGGCTTGGAAGCCGGCCATAGCTTTGTCGGTGGTGGCCTCAAGGCGGCGCGGCTCGCACCCCTCGCCGAAGCGGGGGGGCGGGGCAGCCGTCGAGGCGCCTGACGTCGCCGCAGGGCGTCGTGCGGCGGGTAAACGGCGTGACTCGCGGAGGTAGCCGCAGCTACGCGAGTTGGCGGCATGCGGTCCGCCGCAGTTCGCGCAGACGCAGGCTACCCCACGAGGCTTCGTGCAGCTGCGGGTGTCGTGTGCCGCCGCGCACTTCAAGCACGCGACGGCGTTCTTACACCCGCGCGCGGTGTGCCCCAGCCGCTGGCAGTTGTAGCACTGGAGCATCGTCCTGTCCCGCTGCGTTCGCTTGCGCCTTGGCTGCCATTGGCGGCCGCCGGTGAACCCCATCGCGTTAATGAGAGTAGCCAATGCGGCGGCAATCTGCTTCCCAGCCATGGCGTTGCGTGAGCAGAGACGATCTGAGTCGCAGCGTGTCGAGCAGCGGAATCGGGGGGGGGGGGGGGCCCGCGCGCCTCCGTGCTGCGCTTATATGCCCTCGGTTGCGCGTGGTGGGGGGAGGGCGGGCCAGAGTCTATATAGGGGGGCGGCGGGCGCGCTGGGCGCAGACCGTAGCCGACTCGCCAGCCGCTGCAGCTGCTGTTTGTGCACGTTTTGCTTTGCCCGAGGAAGGAAGGATGACAGGCCGCGGCAAGGGAGGAAAGGGGCTCGGCAAGGGTGGCGCCAAGCGGCACCGCAAGGTGTTGCGCGACAACATCCAGGGCATCACGAAGCCCGCCATCCGCCGCCTGGCTCGCAGGGGCGGCGTGAAGCGCATCTCTGGTCTGATCTACGAGGAGACCCGCGGGGTGCTGAAGGTGTTCCTGGAGAACGTGATCCGCGACGCGGTGACGTACACTGAGCACGCCAAGCGCAAGACTGTGACGGCCATGGACGTGGTGTACGCCCTGAAGAGGCAGGGGCGCACCCTGTACGGTTTCGGCGGTTAGGCTGCGTCGCAGCGGGCGCTGGCCTTCCCGCGGCCGTGCTTGTGGGTGGGAGAGACTAGAAAACGGCCCTTTTCAGGGCCACCACACTGTTCGGAAGTTGAAAAGTGCGAAAGAGTCTGTGTTGTTGCTGCGTGTGTGCGCTGTGTTGTTTGTTTGTTTGTTTGTTTCTTTCTTTCTTTCCGTTTTGAGCGACGTGATGTGACTGGGAGGGGAGAAGGAAAGGAAACGTGTCATGTGGCTGGCTGTGTGTGGAGCTGCTTCGTTTGTGTGTTTGTTATTGTGTGTCTTTGTATCGATCGCGACGGAGATGGCGGGCTGTGTGTTGTTGTGCGAGAGGCGGTGATTATTTGCTTGCGTGGTTTGGCTCTGTGTGTTTGTTTGCGGCGGCGTTGGGGTTTCCGAGGCAAGGCGTGTGGGCATAGGCGGCCGGATCAGCTGTTTCGTTCGTGTCGACGGCCGTTGCGCGCGGGAGTGGAGGGCGGTGTGTCGACACGCCTCCCTTTAACAATGGTCATTATTGCTGCCGTTGTCGGTTTGGAAGGCGACTGCGACCGTGCAAAATGTGTGTGTGTGTGTGTGTGTGTGTGTGTTGGGCCACACGGGCTGTGTGGACGACAAGATGGCGGACGTGCGCCGGCGGCGGCTGTGCTGTGACAGTGCAAAGTTAAAACAAAACAAGGTGCGGCGAGGACGACTGAAATTTTGCTTTGGACGTAGGTTTGTGTGGTGGCCCTGAAAAGGGCCGATTGTTGTGGGCCGAGCCGGCAAAGCGCGTTGCGTGCAGGGGAGCACGCGGCGCTGCGATTGCCTGGCCTCCTTTAGGCCTTCTTCTCGGTCTTCTTTGGCAGCAGGACGGCCTGGATGTTGGGCAGGACACCACCCTGTGCGATGGTGACGCCCGACAGGAGCTTGTTGAGCTCCTCGTCGTTGCGGATGGCAAGCTGCAGGTGGCGCGGGATGATGCGCGTCTTCTTGTTGTCGCGGGCCGCGTTTCCGGCCAGCTCGAGCACCTCAGCCGCGAGGTACTCCATGACGGCGGCGAGGTAGACGGGCGCCCCGGCGCCGACGCGCTCTGCGTAGTTTCCCTTGCGCAGGAGGCGGTGGATTCTGCCGACCGGGAACTGGAGCCCAGCCCTGCTTGAGCGGGACTTTGACTTGCCCTTGACTTTGCCTCCCTTTCCGCGTCCGGACATGGCGATGGGCTAGCGACGGTGCACACGAAACGGAAACGAAAACGACCGGTGCGAGCGGCAGCGAGTCGAGCAGCGGAGTGCGTGCCGGCGCAGCCGGGGTGGGGGTGCTTTATGGGCTCGGGTGCGGCGGCCGGTTGCGCGCGCGCCCCATTGGTCGGCGGCCGCAACAGGGCGAGCTGGTAAAGGTGCGGCGGCGGCTGGCGGCGGGTGCCACTGTGTGGGGAGACGCTGACTAGAGCGGAGCGCTTGCTACTGGTGTTGCTGCTGCCGTACGTTGGTTCGAGATGCCGCCCAAGACTAGCGGGAAGGCCGCCAAGAAGGCTGGCAAGGCGCAGAAGAACATTTCGAAGGGCGACAAGAAGAAGAAGCGCAAGAGGAAGGAGAGCTATGCCATCTACATCTACAAGGTGCTGAAGCAGGTGCACCCTGACACGGGCATCTCGTCGAAGGCGATGAGCATCATGAACAGCTTCGTGAACGACATTTTCGAGCGCATTGCGGCCGAGGCTTCTCGCCTGGCGCACTACAACAAGCGCTCGACCATCACGTCCCGCGAGATCCAGACCGCTGTGCGGCTGTTGCTGCCTGGCGAGCTGGCCAAGCACGCCGTGAGCGAGGGCACGAAGGCGGTGACCAAGTACACGAGCTCCAAGTAAGGAGGTGGCTCTGGAATGGAAGGAAGGATGGAGAAGGCTCCTCCGTTGCGAGAGCGGCAAAACGGCCCTTTTCAGGGCCACCAACTTGCCTTTTGCGGGAAGGGCGGAATTGTTGTTGTTGTTGTTTGTGTGGACGGCTGTGATGTATGTGTGCATTTTGATTGTGGGTGGGGGGGCGCGTCAAAGCGTGTTGCGCGGGGTACGGCCACGAGGTTGGTCGCCGTGGCGTGGAATGGTGGCACGCCTCGTTGGCGTGGTTTTTGACCCATTGGTGTTGTTGGTGTGTGTGTGTGTGTGTGTTACCCGTCTGCGAGGGGGGACAGTGCGATCGGCGACTTTTGTGTCACCGTAACGACGGCCGTTTGCGGGTTTGTTTTTTTTGCACATCATACATGGCGAGGGTGAAATGTGAAATGTTTTTGTTTGGTTTTTTTTTTGCCGCCCACTATTCCCTTTGCTGTACGCCGAGTTTGACAATGGTGCGACGTAACTGCAGCGTGGAGGTGTGTGAGTGACGTTGAAATGAACGTGCCATTAAGACGCATTGTTGTTGTATTGTACTGTACGTGTACGGCGACACGCACGATGATGTACCATTCGACTCTGATGTTTGATAGCCGTGTCTGACTGATTGCGTACGACGCACGCACACCGATGTCGTCATTCAAGATGCACGCTAGACGACGACGGCGGCGGTCGTTTGTTTGGCGAATGTCTGTACACGTGTTTGTCTGTGTCCATCCGGTATGTATTTGTTTGTTTGAAAGTGTTTTGTGTGTCGGTGACGTGGTCTGATCCGTCGCCCCCTGAGTAACTGTCGATCGGCGCGATAGACCGGCGTCACGCAACTGAACCGAAGTCTTGGGCACACCCGTCATACTGTTGTACACCGTCGCGCTGAGAACGGTAACGAAAGGTTGACTTTGATCGGTCGAATGTCTGGGCAGAACGTGAGGAATGAGGCAAGAGTGCAAGGAGGGGGGGCAAAAGAGAGAGGAAGGGAAAAAGGGGAGAAACGCATTCGTAGAGCAACGGAACGTTCCCGTGTCGGAGGCGTATTGGAGCCGCACTGAAATGCGTTTAACGGCGGCGCGGCTGCAAGTGTCTGCCGTGGTGAACGTTACCTTTGACGGCTGCATTGGGCTTTGCCTTTGCCTTTGCTTTCGCTTTCGCTTTCGCGTTCGCGTTCGCTTTCGCTTTCCCGGATGTACGTAACGTTTGTTGATATGGTTCTGAGGAAGAGTGTATGACAGTGCCGTGCCGTCCATGTTCGTGTGCCCTCCCATTGTGTGTATGCTATTGTCTGTGTACTTGAATGATGTATGTAGGTGTTAGTGGACATGTTTTACCAGTGGGGGGAAATGGATCGTCGATAGTTGCCGTCACTCTGTCACGGTCGAGATGACGCACCCTCCGTACAGAAAGGTGTCGAGAAAGTGAGTGAGTGTGTGTGTGTGTGTGTGTGTGTGCGTCCGTGAATTGGCAGTGTTTGGAGGTGGGCGTGCCCTGGATGTGGCCCGGAAAAGGCTGTTCGTTAGGCGGTAGTGTTGTGTGGACAGGGGAGGGGCATGCGTAACGCTGCTGGCATGGCATTTCGGGAGATGGGAGGGGGCAAACGAGGAAACGAGGAGCGGCGGCCAAAGACGGGACGGGGAGGGGCGCGGTGTGGGTGGCTTGCGCCTGTGCTCGGCGTTGTGGTTTGTGCAAAAGAGGAGGAGAAAAACAATGTGAGTTGCCAGGGAGGGGAGCGGTGTTGTGGTTGTCGTGGTGTAGCCGCAGACGCGGCTGTCAGTGAACGTGGCGAGACGGACGGATGCGCGGAGGGGCGGGGGCGGCGCATTTCGCCGGTGCCGTGCCGTGCCATGCCATGCCTGAAAGCCGCGTGGTCGCTGTGTTGTTGGTGGCGTGGGGGCGAGGAGAGTACCGTACGGGTGTGCTTGTGCGCCGGAAATGGCACACTGCGCCCGCCCGTCTCGGAGGCTGATGGCTGTGGTGTGGAAATGGGGCGCGGTGATGTTGAAGCAGTTGAAGAACAGAAAAGAAACCAAGAAAACGGAAGGCGTGATGCGGCGGTGGTGGTGAGAGCGGGAAAAACAAAACAACAAAAAAAAAAAAAAAAACAACAAAAAAAAAGAAGGAAAAACAACAAGAAACAAAAAAGAAAACAAAAAGTCTATCAATATTAAAATGTAAATGGAAATGGAAATGGACCCAGGTATAACCTCCCTGCACAAATAGCAGAGAGTCCGATGATAATAAAAATGTGCCAGAATGTTAACGTCCCTACAAAACAAACCCAACGATAATATTAATGAAAGAGTGAACCGTATGTAACATTGCAACAGACATAATGAAACCTGATAAATTGTATAAGGGCAGCAGCGTTGACCTTTGGCCCTGTATTCAGAATAAAAAGAGCCAAAGATCGTTACCCCAATGAAAAAGACACTGAAACACGTATGTAACATAGTAGCGATGGCGAGACATTGTAGCATCTGTGACCAGAGAGTTTGCGCTGGACTGCGCGAGTGTTGCGAGCGGTTCTCAGTCAGTCAGTCAGTCAGTCAGTCAGTCTGTCAGTAGTCGTTGCGAGTCCGTAGCTCTGTGTAGTTGAGGGCTGTACTCTGTCAGTAGTCGTCGCGTGCAGTACGCTAATAGTCGTCATGCAGAGCGGTCGGTCAGTAGTAGCAGCCGAGTGCGGTTGTGTGATGTAGGCGGTCGGCAACACTGGTCAAGATGGTGAATAAGGTATACTGTTAATTAATATAATCATTAGATAATGAAAAATTGTATTTATTGTAATTATTCTCCAACAAGTTCCCCAATAATAGGTTTTATTTCAAAAGCATTTTTCAAACATTTAATTTTGTATTGAACTAAAGAGTTCGTTGCACTTCACATTTCATTCCACTTCTTTGAAGAAAAATGCCACTAAAATCACAAAAAAAGAGAATATTATTATTTGCAATGCAGTTCCTTCAAGCGCTGCGCAACAACCAGAGCAGAAATGTGACATCCATTTATTCGGAGGTAAGACTTTAATTCTGATTGTTTTGCACAGGGCCAAAGACCGATATTTCGGTTTAATTGAAGTTTCTTGTCACTGAACGGACTTTTTTAAATGTTGTGTGAAGACTTTATATTTGAGTCAGATTGCGAATTTCACATTTTTGTTGCCATTTTCAATACCTCTCATTGTGGGCGAGGTTACAATTAGCGCAATGTCCATTAGCATCCGTAAATAACATTGTCCATTGTTTTAAATTTTGCTGGGAGGTTACAACACACACACAAAAAAAAAACAAAAAAAACAAAAAATTGCATTTATATCCGCTCCTCAATTGTAGATACCCCTTACACAGCTGTGTGCAATGAATGAGTGCTGGCTGGTAATTAATTGCACTCCTTGGAGGGAAATGCCATAGGAAGTAGTCTTTAAAACGTGAATGTTTTTCGTTAAGAGACAAAAGTTACTTTAGAAAAAAAGTAATAGTGGGGCTTTTGTTGTTGAACAAAATAAGTACAATGAACATACGTTATCAGATTTGCGCAATGCAGCGTCACACCACCTTTTGATTGTAACACAATATACTATACATCGTCCCGAACCGTGACCAGAGTCGCGAGACGAGCAGAGCACGCCGCCGACGCCCGCTCAGTACAACCGTCCACCCGCTACTACTGTCGACCGACTACTACCTCTCCCGACTCGCGCTACAATATATATAACAACTGTTCCTGGCGACCCGGTGCGTGCCACTACTGTCGTCTGGCGCGGTCCAAGCGCCGACTAGCAGCGAGAAAGAACTCTCTGGTCAGACAGAGATGCTGTCATGCCTCGCCATCGCTCTGGTAATGAATACATACGTGTTGCAGCGTGCGTACCACCGGAACACGCAGTGGCGGAGCCAAAGACTGTGTTGTCGAGGTCGAGTGCGAGTGGGAAGAGAGGCAGCGTCGGCACGGAGATGCAAGCGAGCGCGAGACGCACGGGGGCTGCGGCGTGGCGCGTTTGCGGTCGGCGCCTTTGGTGGCAACGGCCGGGACAAGCAGCGGTGTATGGTGTGGTGCGGGGCGGACAGGGGCGGCGGTGGACGGGGAGGAGGCGGCGCGACGACGGCATGGGGGCGAAAACGGGACGGGGGACGGCGGATGTTGAGAGGCGTCACGCGCGGACAGGACACAGACACAGAGACACACAGATTGGAAAGGGAGGGTGCGCGGTAGTAGTTGGGAATGTGCGTACCGTGCGGGATGGGAGTGGGCGAGGAACACGGTCGTGGCCCCTGTTTTGGGTGCGTGTGATGACGTCGGTGTGTTGTGGGAAGGGAAGGTGCTGTGGCGGCGGCGCGTAATGGGCGTAGGCCGAAAAGAGAAAGGAACGTGGGCAGTGTGTTGGCAAGCGTCGGTTCGACTGCGACGTTGATGGGCAGGGCAGGGCAGGGCAGGGCAAGGTTAATGGTGGTAGGAGTAGGCGTGTGGGCGCAAAAAATCTGCCGCTGCAGGCGGTGCCGTAACCGCCATGGCGGGAAGGAGAGAGGGCCAAAGAAAGAAAGAAAGAAAGAAAGAAGAAAACAAAAAAAAAAAAACAAAAAAAGGAGGGGGGGGCGAAAGTGGAGAGGCGGTGGTGTGAGAAGGGCGGGGGCGGAAGGAAGGCAGGAAGGACAAGAGGCGAGGCGACGGCTTGCTTTGTGTATCGGTCGGTCTCTGGCTATGCTTCGTTTTCTGCAGCAGGGTCGGTGCGCGGCGTGGCTCGCGGCAGTGGGAACGCCTGGTGGCTGGACGGCCAGCAATGCGGTTGGATGGGCGGCCACAGCACCGCACCTGTGCCCGAGGAGGAGACGCTGGCGGCGGGCCCTGAGGTGAGGCCGGCTCGGCTGGGGCTGGGGCTGTGGATGTGTAGGTGTGCGCCGCTGCTGCAACAACGAGTAAAACGCGAGAAGGAGGGATGGCGGTAGAGAGAAAAAAAAAAAAAAAAAAAAAAAAAGGTCGTGTTGTGTTGATGCGCAGGCAGACGCGTACAGAGGGACGAGCCCGGTCTGCAGCAGGGTGTGGCCGTGCCGAGTGCAGAGCAGCGGCGGCTCGGTTCGGTTCGGCCCGGCCCGGCGGGCCGCGCTGTTGTCGCGGACGTGAGCGCCCCCTGGCGGGTGGCCGGAGGCGGCGCGGCGTGTTGGACGTGTGGCTGGTGGCAGTGCACAATTTGCGAGTGGCTGGCGGTGTGGTGTGGCGGTTGGCGCGTCGGGCGGCGGAGAGGTATGTGTTGCGGGCGCCCTTTGCTGCGCTGCGTCGTTGCGTGTGCCGTACAGGGCGGGCGCTTGTCGACTGTGTGGGCGGTGTGGCGAATTGGCGTGAAACGGCTGCCGAGAGGTGTGTGGTAGCGAGCCGGTCGGTGGTGTCAGTGCGAAGGGGAATGTGCGTGCGTTTGGCGGTTTCGGTGTGCTTTTTGCGGCGTGAGAGTGGGAATTAGTGGGGCCGGCTGTTGTGTTGGTTCCTTGTGTCTTGTGTCGCGTAGCTTGATGGCAACGTGGAAGGACGCCGGTTTCGTTTCGAGCCTTGCGTGTGGTTGTCGACGTTGACTGGTTGGCGTGTGCCGATGCACGTGCATGTGTGGGTCGCGAGTGCGTTTTTGGCTGGCTGTGTGTGTGTGTGTGTGTGTTTTTGGGGGGGAAGGGGGAGGCGGTGGTGAAAGTGCAGTCGTTGCCACGGGCGTCGTCGGGTGGGGCTGGGGCTGTGCGTCGTGGCGGAAAGGTGGTAGGTTGCGGGAAGCGAGCCCGTCGTTGACGGTGTCGCGTGAGTTGTGAATCGAGTGGGGCGCGGGGCGCGGGACAGGAGCAGCGTGCCGCTGCGTCGTGGTCGTCAGCAGAGGCTGTGCGTGTGCTTGTCCTTTTTGTGGGCGGTTCGTGCGAGGCGTTTTTTGTTTTGTTTTGTGTTGCCCTAGTTGTTAGTTTATTTTGTTTGTGTTTGTTATTTTGAGACGACGACTGGTTGGTGGCGTGCGCGCGAAGTGGCGGTGTGCGCTTCCCGTGTCGTTTGTGTTGTTTGGTTTTTTTGTTTTTGTGTGTTTTTTGTTTTTTGCACTGGGCCCCGGTGGGTGGGTGCGTGTGTGTCGATTGCCGGCTGGCGAAAGGTGCGCCATCGGCGGGGTGGGTCGCCGGCACAAGTAGAGGCGGCGGCGTTGTTGCTGTTGTTGTGTGGTGTTTGTTTTGTTCGGCTGTGTCGGCGAGCTGTGTTGCGGTGCGTGTGAATGGTGGTGCAAAAGTGCTGGCGTTGGGGCTGCGACTGCGACGGCGGCGAGCCGCGGGCGCGCCATTGATAGTGATGTTGTGAACAGCGGCTGTGTACGGTAGTGGTGTTGTTGTAGCACGACGTGCATCCGGGCCGGCGCGGAAAGCGCAGTTGCGGGCGGTTGCCCTTCGGTGCCAGCCATGTCGCGTGAGCGGCGGGTTGCTCTGGTGTCGACACGTGGTGCTCTGGGTTGTTGTGTGGTGCCCTTTGGCCGGTGGGGGTGGTTCGCGTGTGTCTCGTTCGCGCTCGGTGTCTGGTCGTGGTCGTGCTGCTCCCCCGTCTGTCGGCGGTTTCCGACGTCGTCTGTACGTTTTTGTTCGTTTGCGGCGTGCCTGCCGACGTCGTCCCGTCGCGACCTTTCAACCGAAAGTGTGGCGCCCGAAGGTGAACGAACGTAACCCTGACCTCGGCGCTTTACGCTGAGCCGAGCGAACCGAACCGAACCTGTGGTGTGGCGAGGTGAGCTCAGCCTGTGAGCCCCTAACGTCTACGTAAGGTAAGCTGTCCGGCTCACGCCTCACGTTTGAACGCCTTTTTAACCTACGTTTGACGCTTCTCAACCTAGCACTAACCTAACCTAACCTAACCTAACCTAACCTAACCTAACCTAACCTCTGACGCCTGACGTGTTTGAATGCTTAACCTAAGTTTGACGCTTAACCTAACCCAAGTCCCCTTAACCTAACCCACGTCCACCTAACCTAACCTAACGTAGACGTGTAAACGTAATGTGTAACGCGTAACGTGTAAGGTCGGCTGTCGTGTGTGCTTGACGGCAGATTGGGTTGGTCTGTAGATTCGGATTGCGGTTTGCCTCGGTCGAGGGGTTGGGTCGGAAGCGGCGAGGGGCGGCGGCGCCTGTTGCGCAGGCGGCGTCCGTTTGCGGCGGGCAATTGTTGAGAAACGGCTGTGAATGTTGGCGGGCGAGAGGAGGAGGACGGCGCGCGATGTGGCCCGACGGCTGCGGGCCGATCGGGAAACGGCGGGAGGGCGACGGAAGGCGATGGGGCGGCGGAGGCGCGTTTGCACGGCCGTCATCGCCGCACGCCTCGGCTTGTGTGGCTGTGGCGCCGGCCGCGCTGGCCGGGCTGCCGCGGCGACGGTGTGGGAGTTTTGCCGAAGGTTTGGCCATTGTGGCGGGTCGTCGGCTGGGGCTGTGGGGGCGGCATTTGGGCGGGGGCGGCGATTCTCGGCGGGCCGACGCAGGCTGTAGCGCGCGGTAGCTGCAGTTTGGCCGTGGTTTGCGGCGCTGCCGTGGCGACTGGTTGGCGACTGTGGTGTGGCTGTGTGTAGCCCCATCCTCGGTGGTTTGAAAGGCGCGGGCGGTTGTGGCGCAGGTTTGGGGCTGCTCCGCACAGGCTGTCGGACGTTGGGCGGTAGCAAGCGCGGGAGGCGCGGCGCGGCGGCGCGCAGAGTGGCGGCCGCTCTCTCGGCCGTCCGCGCCCGCCCGCGACACTGGCTGGGCCTTGTGATTCTCTGCTCTGCTGCTGTGCTGTGCTTGCGTGCCTGCCGTCCCGCTCGCTCTCGCTGTGTGTTACGCGCGTCGTCGAAATGGCAGATCAGGCGGCTACGAACGAGACTGCTGCGGCACCCGCCGCCACCGGCACTACGAAGAAGGCCAAGTCTGCGTCGTCTGCGAAGAAGCCGCGCGCCAAGCCTGCGCACCCGCGCACCTCTGAGATGGTGACGGCCGCCATCAAGAGTCTGAAGGAGCGCGGCGGGTCGTCGCTGCAGGCGATCAAGAAGTACATAGCCGCGCACTACAAGCTGGACGCGGAGAAGCTGGCGCCGTTTATCAAGAAGTACCTCAAGTCGGCCGTCGTGGCGGGCGAGCTGGTGCAGACGAAGGGGAAGGGCGCGTCCGGCTCGTTCAAGCTTGCCGGCGCCGGCGGCGGGGGGGCGGCCGAGGGCGGCAAGGCTCGTGCTGGCGGTGCCAAGAAGAAGCGCGCCGCTCCGGCCAGCAAGGAGAAGAAGGGCGCCCGTGCGGCCGGCGCAAAGAAGGCTGGTGGCGTGAAGGCGGCGACCGGTCGGAAGGCGGGCGCCGCCAAGAAGGCGTCTGCGGCGTCGGCCGCTCCCGCGGGTGCGAAGAAGGCGGCTGCGGCCAAGCCGGCCAAGGCCAAGTCGCCGTCGAAGGCGAAGAAGGCCGCCAAGGTTCCGACGAAGAAGCCGAAGGCGCCGCGCCCGAAGAAGGCGACGACGCCGTCTAAGGCGAAGGCTTCGCCCAAGAAGAAGAAGTAGAGTAGAGGAGAAAGAGATGGGAGAAAGGAAGGGTTTGGCGCTTGACTCCGTCGTCCCCACCCCCCGTCGTCGTCTAGTGGCGCGCAAGAGACGCGCGGCCCAAAACGGCCCTTCTCAGGGCCATCAAAGCACGTCGGGGAAGGTTTTGATTGTCGTGTTGCGTTTGGTGTGGGTGTCTGTCTGGCGTTTCTGTATGCCCGTGGGGATGCTGTTTGCGTGCCGTGGTGGTTGGATTGCGGGGGTCGGTGGCGGGTGTGGGCGGCGGTAGCGGTAAGCGGTGTTGTTGTTGTTGTTGTTGTTGTCGTGGTTGATTGTCGCCGTGTTTGTGGCGGCGGCCGACGGTTGGTTTTCTGTCACGTTGTTTTGTTTGAATACGTTGGTTGGCTTGCCTGCGTTCGTTCTTCTCGGATGTCTGTCTTGTCGAGTCGAGTCGTGTCTGGTCTTTGTTTTGTTTTGTTCCTTTGTGTGTGTGTGTGTTATGTTTTGCAACGGGGGGCACGTTGAGATGTGGAAGGAGTCGGCGGGGATTTCGGTGGCGTGTAGAGCGAGCGAGCGCGCCTGCCTGGCCGTTGGCCGTCGGAGTGGAGTGCGGGTTTTTTTGTTTTCGAAACGAAAGCGGCGGCCGGCCAGCCACCCGTGCGGTGTGACGTCGGCCGTTGGGTATTGTGCGCTTTGAGCGCCGGGGAGGGATGATGTGTGATTGTTGCGCGCTGCTAGCAGGCAGGCAGAGTGAGCGGGTGTGGCGGACGGACGGGAAGTGGTGGTTTTTGTTTTTGGGTTGCGGGGCGAGAGGCAGGCGACCGACAAAGTTTGCTCGCGACGGAGAGATGTTAGTGGCCCTGAAAAGGGCCGTTTTTGTTTGTGCGGTGCGGTGCCGCGGCGCGGTTTAGGCGCGCTCGCCGCGGATGCGGCGCGCGAGCTGGATGTCCTTGGGCATGATGGTGACGCGCTTGGCGTGGATTGCGCACAGGTTGGTGTCTTCGAAGAGGCCGACGAGGTAGGCCTCGCTGGCCTCCTGCAGGGCCATGACTGCGGAGCTCTGGAAGCGCAGGTCGGTCTTGAAGTCCTGGGCGATCTCGCGCACTAGGCGCTGGAATGGCAGCTTGCGGATGAGCAGCTCTGTGCTCTTCTGGTAGCGCCTGATTTCTCGCAGGGCGACGGTGCCCGGCCTGTAGCGGTGGGGCTTCTTGACGCCTCCGGTGGCGGGCGCGCTCTTCCTCGCCGCCTTGGTGGCGAGCTGTTTGCGCGGCGCCTTTCCGCCGGTGGACTTGCGGGCCGTTTGCTTTGTGCGGGCCATGGCGGTAGCGGTAGCGGAGCGGCGTGCGTGGAGGTTAGGTGCGGCGCGGCGTCCGGTGCTGCCTTGACAACGGGCCCGCGCGCCTCCGTGCTGCGCTTATATGCCCTCGGTTGCGCGTGGTGGGGGGAGGGCGGGCCAGAGTCTATATAGGGGGGCGGCGGGCGCGCTGGGCGCAGACCGTAGCCGACTCGCCAGCCGCTGCAGCTGCTGTTTGTGCACGTTTTGCTTTGCCCGAGGAAGGAAGGATGACAGGCCGCGGCAAGGGAGGAAAGGGGCTCGGCAAGGGTGGCGCCAAGCGGCACCGCAAGGTGTTGCGCGACAACATCCAGGGCATCACGAAGCCCGCCATCCGCCGCCTGGCTCGCAGGGGCGGCGTGAAGCGCATCTCTGGTCTGATCTACGAGGAGACCCGCGGGGTGCTGAAGGTGTTCCTGGAGAACGTGATCCGCGACGCGGTGACGTACACTGAGCACGCCAAGCGCAAGACTGTGACGGCCATGGACGTGGTGTACGCCCTGAAGAGGCAGGGGCGCACCCTGTACGGTTTCGGCGGTTAGGCTGCGTCGCAGCGGGCGCTGGCCTTCCCGCGGCCGTGCTTGTGGGTGGGAGAGACTAGAAAACGGCCCTTTTCAGGGCCACCACACTGTTCGGAAGTTGAAAAGTGCGAAAGAGTCTGTGTTGTTGCTGCGTGTGTGCGCTGTGTTGTTTGTTTGTTTGTTTGTTTCTTTCTTTCTTTCCGTTTTGAGCGACGTGATGTGACTGGGAGGGGAGAAGGAAAGGAAACGTGTCATGTGGCTGGCTGTGTGTGGAGCTGCTTCGTTTGTGTGTTTGTTATTGTGTGTCTTTGTATCGATCGCGACGGAGATGGCGGGCTGTGTGTTGTTGTGCGAGAGGCGGTGATTATTTGCTTGCGTGGTTTGGCTCTGTGTGTTTGTTTGCGGCGGCGTTGGGGTTTCCGAGGCAAGGCGTGTGGGCATAGGCGGCCGGATCAGCTGTTTCGTTCGTGTCGACGGCCGTTGCGCGCGGGAGTGGAGGGCGGTGTGTCGACACGCCTCCCTTTAACAATGGTCATTATTGCTGCCGTTGTCGGTTTGGAAGGCGACTGCGACCGTGCAAAATGTGTGTGTGTGTGTGTGTGTGTGTGTGTTGGGCCACACGGGCTGTGTGGACGACAAGATGGCGGACGTGCGCCGGCGGCGGCTGTGCTGTGACAGTGCAAAGTTAAAACAAAACAAGGTGCGGCGAGGACGACTGAAATTTTGCTTTGGACGTAGGTTTGTGTGGTGGCCCTGAAAAGGGCCGATTGTTGTGGGCCGAGCCGGCAAAGCGCGTTGCGTGCAGGGGAGCACGCGGCGCTGCGATTGCCTGGCCTCCTTTAGGCCTTCTTCTCGGTCTTCTTTGGCAGCAGGACGGCCTGGATGTTGGGCAGGACACCACCCTGTGCGATGGTGACGCCCGACAGGAGCTTGTTGAGCTCCTCGTCGTTGCGGATGGCAAGCTGCAGGTGGCGCGGGATGATGCGCGTCTTCTTGTTGTCGCGGGCCGCGTTTCCGGCCAGCTCGAGCACCTCAGCCGCGAGGTACTCCATGACGGCGGCGAGGTAGACGGGCGCCCCGGCGCCGACGCGCTCTGCGTAGTTTCCCTTGCGCAGGAGGCGGTGGATTCTGCCGACCGGGAACTGGAGCCCAGCCCTGCTTGAGCGGGACTTTGACTTGCCCTTGACTTTGCCTCCCTTTCCGCGTCCGGACATGGCGATGGGCTAGCGACGGTGCACACGAAACGGAAACGAAAACGACCGGTGCGAGCGGCAGCGAGTCGAGCAGCGGAGTGCGTGCCGGCGCAGCTCTCTCTGCTCTCTTTTTATTCCTCTACCGTTAGAGGGGGGGAATTGGTGGAGGTTGTTGTCGCCTTTGGACATTTCCTCCTCTTATCTGTGTGTTGTTTTTGTTACTGTGCTGTTGTAAGTTGCTGTTTGTTGAGAGTCGTTGTGTGTTCTGTTTGTGTTATGTGTGTTCTGTTTGTGTTACTGCTGGAGTAGCGACTTGGGTCTTGCGTATCTGCCCCTGTGGTTTTCGTATTGCCCAAGGGTGTTTATCAAGTCGTTTTCTGAATTCCGCGCCTTGGCATAGAACGCTTCTGCCAGGGCACGGAATCTTGTTGTGAGTGGCTCTATGTCTGCGGCTTCATGCAGGTCTGCCGTGGGGAAGCGCGCGGGGACGTGTAAGGCCCGTCGTAGCGCTCTATTTTGGACCTTCTGTAAGCGATCTATCGTCGATCTGGCTGCATAGCCCCATACAGGGCACGCATATTCCAGTATCGGTCGAATTAGACTTCGATAGATCGCTACTCCTGTTGCGGGGTCGAGGGAACTGGTGCTGTTCAAGACAGGGTACAGAATCTGCATCCTGCCGTGAGCCTTTCTGCGAAGTTCCTCTATGTGACACTTCCATGTCAGGCGCCTGTCAAGTGTGACGCCGAGGTACTTCGCAGAATTTCTCCATGGCAAGTTCTGCCCCTGCAATCGCAGCAGTTGGTATGGTCTTCTTGGGGGACGGCGTTTCCCATGACGTCTGGTGAGCAGCATGGCTTGTGTCTTCTCTGAATTTATTGAGATGCGCCACTGCTTGGCCCAGTTTTCCGTCCTGTTTAGGGCGGTTTGCAGACGCCTAGTAACCAGGTTCCTGTTTGTCGAGCAGGAGAAGAATGCAGTGTCGTCTGCGTATTGTGCAGTGTGTACATGCTGAGTCGTTGGGATGTCAGCAGTGTAGACACTGTAGAGGACGGGTCCCAGGACCGAGCCCTGGGGCACGCCTGCACTGATTCTTCTCCTGGTCGATAGGGATCCATCGATCTTGACTGAGAAAGTCCTACCGGAGAGATAGTTTTTAACGATTTTGACGATCTTTCCGGGGAAGCCTAGGGTGTACATCTTGTGTAATATCCCGGTGTGCCAGACTGAGTCGAAGGCTTTTGCTACGTCTAACAAGACAAGCCCGCAGTAGCCCTTTCGGTTGAAGCTGTCTGTGGCTGCTTCAACCACCCTCATGATTTGCTGGGGTGCGGAGTGTCTTTGCCTAAATCCGAATTGGAATTTCGGCAGAATCTGCTCTCTTGTGATATAGTCCTGTATGGGGGTTAGTAGGAGGCGCTCGTATAGTTTACTGAGGGTAGGCAGTAGACTAATTGGTCTATAGTGTTGCGGGAACACCGGGTCTTTTCCTGGTTTCGCGATCGCAATAACTTCTGCGTGCTTCCACTGCGCCGGGAATTTTTGTGATCGCGTCAGTTCATTAACTATATCGGTCAGGTGGGTGATTGCCAGAGGCGGGAGGAGTTTCAGCAAGCCGGGGTGGGGGTGCTTTATGGGCTCGGGTGCGGCGGCCGGTTGCGCGCGCGCCCCATTGGTCGGCGGCCGCAACAGGGCGAGCTGGTAAAGGTGCGGCGGCGGCTGGCGGCGGGTGCCACTGTGTGGGGAGACGCTGACTAGAGCGGAGCGCTTGCTACTGGTGTTGCTGCTGCCGTACGTTGGTTCGAGATGCCGCCCAAGACTAGCGGGAAGGCCGCCAAGAAGGCTGGCAAGGCGCAGAAGAACATTTCGAAGGGCGACAAGAAGAAGAAGCGCAAGAGGAAGGAGAGCTATGCCATCTACATCTACAAGGTGCTGAAGCAGGTGCACCCTGACACGGGCATCTCGTCGAAGGCGATGAGCATCATGAACAGCTTCGTGAACGACATTTTCGAGCGCATTGCGGCCGAGGCTTCTCGCCTGGCGCACTACAACAAGCGCTCGACCATCACGTCCCGCGAGATCCAGACCGCTGTGCGGCTGTTGCTGCCTGGCGAGCTGGCCAAGCACGCCGTGAGCGAGGGCACGAAGGCGGTGACCAAGTACACGAGCTCCAAGTAAGGAGGTGGCTCTGGAATGGAAGGAAGGATGGAGAAGGCTCCTCCGTTGCGAGAGCGGCAAAACGGCCCTTTTCAGGGCCACCAACTTGCCTTTTGCGGGAAGGGCGGAATTGTTGTTGTTGTTGTTTGTGTGGACGGCTGTGATGTATGTGTGCATTTTGATTGTGGGTGGGGGGGCGCGTCAAAGCGTGTTGCGCGGGGTACGGCCACGAGGTTGGTCGCCGTGGCGTGGAATGGTGGCACGCCTCGTTGGCGT
Source organism: Schistocerca americana (assembly GCF_021461395.2). NCBI lineage: Eukaryota > Metazoa > Arthropoda > Insecta > Orthoptera > Acrididae > Schistocerca > Schistocerca americana. Next base: position 115,797 of record NW_025725698.1, on the reverse strand, counting down.
GGTTTTTGACCCATTGGTGTTGTTGGTGTGTGTGTGTGTGTGTGTTACCCGTCTGCGAGGGGGGACAGTGCGATCGGCGACTTTTGTGTCACCGTAACGACGGCCGTTTGCGGGTTTGTTTTTTTTGCACATCATACATGGCGAGGGTGAAATGTGAAATGTTTTTGTTTGGTTTTTTTTTTGCCGCCCACTATTCCCTTTGCTGTACGCCGAGTTTGACAATGGTGCGACGTAACTGCAGCGTGGAGGTGTGTGAGTGACGTTGAAATGAACGTGCCATTAAGACGCATTGTTGTTGTATTGTACTGTACGTGTACGGCGACACGCACGATGATGTACCATTCGACTCTGATGTTTGATAGCCGTGTCTGACTGATTGCGTACGACGCACGCACACCGATGTCGTCATTCAAGATGCACGCTAGACGACGACGGCGGCGGTCGTTTGTTTGGCGAATGTCTGTACACGTGTTTGTCTGTGTCCATCCGGTATGTATTTGTTTGTTTGAAAGTGTTTTGTGTGTCGGTGACGTGGTCCGATCCGTCGCCCCCTGAGTAACTGTCGATCGGCGCGATAGACCGGCGTCACGCAACTGAACCGAAGTCTTGGGCACACCCGTCATACTGTTGTACACCGTCGCGCTGAGAACGGTAACGAAAGGTTGACTTTGATCGGTCGAATGTCTGGGCAGAACGTGAGGAATGAGGCAAGAGTGCAAGGAGGGGGGGCAAAAGAGAGAGGAAGGGAAAAAGGGGAGAAACGCATTCGTAGAGCAACGGAACGTTCCCGTGTCGGAGGCGTATTGGAGCCGCACTGAAATGCGTTTAACGGCGGCGCGGCTGCAAGTGTCTGCCGTGGTGAACGTTACCTTTGACGGCTGCATTGGGCTTTGCCTTTGCCTTTGCTTTCGCTTTCGCTTTCGCGTTCGCGTTCGCTTTCGCTTTCCCGGATGTACGTAACGTTTGTTGATATGGTTCTGAGGAAGAGTGTATGACAGTGCCGTGCCGTCCATGTTCGTGTGCCCTCCCATTGTGTGTATGCTATTGTCTGTGTACTTGAATGATGTATGTAGGTGTTAGTGGACATGTTTTACCAGTGGGGGGAAATGGATCGTCGATAGTTGCCGTCACTCTGTCACGGTCGAGATGACGCACCCTCCGTACAGAAAGGTGTCGAGAAAGTGAGTGAGTGTGTGTGTGTGTGTGTGTGTGTGCGTCCGTGAATTGGCAGTGTTTGGAGGTGGGCGTGCCCTGGATGTGGCCCGGAAAAGGCTGTTCGTTAGGCGGTAGTGTTGTGTGGACAGGGGAGGGGCATGCGTAACGCTGCTGGCATGGCATTTCGGGAGATGGGAGGGGGCAAACGAGGAAACGAGGAGCGGCGGCCAAAGACGGGACGGGGAGGGGCGCGGTGTGGGTGGCTTGCGCCTGTGCTCGGCGTTGTGGTTTGTGCAAAAGAGGAGGAGAAAAACAATGTGAGTTGCCAGGGAGGGGAGCGGTGTTGTGGTTGTCGTGGTGTAGCCGCAGACGCGGCTGTCAGTGAACGTGGCGAGACGGACGGATGCGCGGAGGGGCGGGGGCGGCGCATTTCGCCGGTGCCGTGCCGTGCCATGCCATGCCTGAAAGCCGCGTGGTCGCTGTGTTGTTGGTGGCGTGGGGGCGAGGAGAGTACCGTACGGGTGTGCTTGTGCGCCGGAAATGGCACACTGCGCCCGCCCGTCTCGGAGGCTGATGGCTGTGGTGTGGAAATGGGGCGCGGTGATGTTGAAGCAGTTGAAGAACAGAAAAGAAACCAAGAAAACGGAAGGCGTGATGCGGCGGTGGTGGTGAGAGCGGGAAAAACAAAACAACAAAAAAAAAAAAAAAAACAACAACAAAAAAAAAGAAGGAAAAACAACAAGAAACAAAAAAGAAAACAAAAAGTCTATCAATATTAAAATGTAAATGGAAATGGAAATGGACCCAGGTATAACCTCCCTGCACAAATAGCAGAGAGTCCGATGATAATAAAAATGTGCCAGAATGTTAACGTCCCTACAAAACAAACCCAACGATAATATTAATGAAAGAGTGAACCGTATGTAACATTGCAACAGACATAATGAAACCTGATAAATTGTATAAGGGCAGCAGCGTTGACCTTTGGCCCTGTATTCAGAATAAAAAGAGCCAAAGATCGTTACCCCAATGAAAAAGACACTGAAACACGTATGTAACATAGTAGCGATGGCGAGACATTGTAGCATCTGTGACCAGAGAGTTTGCGCTGGACTGCGCGAGTGTTGCGAGCGGTTCTCAGTCAGTCAGTCAGTCAGTCAGTCAGTCTGTCAGTAGTCGTTGCGAGTCCGTAGCTCTGTGTAGTTGAGGGCTGTACTCTGTCAGTAGTCGTCGCGTGCAGTACGCTAATAGTCGTCATGCAGAGCGGTCGGTCAGTAGTAGCAGCCGAGTGCGGTTGTGTGATGTAGGCGGTCGGCAACACTGGTCAAGATGGTGAATAAGGTATACTGTTAATTAATATAATCATTAGATAATGAAAAATTGTATTTATTGTAATTATTCTCCAACAAGTTCCCCAATAATAGGTTTTATTTCAAAAGCATTTTTCAAACATTTAATTTTGTATTGAACTAAAGAGTTCGTTGCACTTCACATTTCATTCCACTTCTTTGAAGAAAAATGCCACTAAAATCACAAAAAAAGAGAATATTATTATTTGCAATGCAGTTCCTTCAAGCGCTGCGCAACAACCAGAGCAGAAATGTGACATCCATTTATTCGGAGGTAAGACTTTAATTCTGATTGTTTTGCACAGGGCCAAAGACCGATATTTCGGTTTAATTGAAGTTTCTTGTCACTGAACGGACTTTTTTAAATGTTGTGTGAAGACTTTATATTTGAGTCAGATTGCGAATTTCACATTTTTGTTGCCATTTTCAATACCTCTCATTGTGGGCGAGGTTACAATTAGCGCAATGTCCATTAGCATCCGTAAATAACATTGTCCATTGTTTTAAATTTTGCTGGGAGGTTACAACACACACACAAAAAAAAAACAAAAAAAACAAAAAATTGCATTTATATCCGCTCCTCAATTGTAGATACCCCTTACACAGCTGTGTGCAATGAATGAGTGCTGGCTGGTAATTAATTGCACTCCTTGGAGGGAAATGCCATAGGAAGTAGTCTTTAAAACGTGAATGTTTTTCGTTAAGAGACAAAAGTTACTTTAGAAAAAAAGTAATAGTGGGGCTTTTGTTGTTGAACAAAATAAGTACAATGAACATACGTTATCAGATTTGCGCAATGCAGCGTCACACCACCTTTTGATTGTAACACAATATACTATACATCGTCCCGAACCGTGACCAGAGTCGCGAGACGAGCAGAGCACGCCGCCGACGCCCGCTCAGTACAACCGTCCACCCGCTACTACTGTCGACCGACTACTACCTCTCCCGACTCGCGCTACAATATATATAACAACTGTTCCTGGCGACCCGGTGCGTGCCACTACTGTCGTCTGGCGCGGTCCAAGCGCCGACTAGCAGCGAGAAAGAACTCTCTGGTCAGACAGAGATGCTGTCATGCCTCGCCATCGCTCTGGTAATGAATACATACGTGTTGCAGCGTGCGTACCACCGGAACACGCAGTGGCGGAGCCAAAGACTGTGTTGTCGAGGTCGAGTGCGAGTGGGAAGAGAGGCAGCGTCGGCACGGAGATGCAAGCGAGCGCGAGACGCACGGGGGCTGCGGCGTGGCGCGTTTGCGGTCGGCGCCTTTGGTGGCAACGGCCGGGACAAGCAGCGGTGTATGGTGTGGTGCGGGGCGGACAGGGGCGGCGGTGGACGGGGAGGAGGCGGCGCGACGACGGCATGGGGGCGAAAACGGGACGGGGGACGGCGGATGTTGAGAGGCGTCACGCGCGGACAGGACACAGACACAGAGACACACAGATTGGAAAGGGAGGGTGCGCGGTAGTAGTTGGGAATGTGCGTACCGTGCGGGATGGGAGTGGGCGAGGAACACGGTCGTGGCCCCTGTTTTGGGTGCGTGTGATGACGTCGGTGTGTTGTGGGAAGGGAAGGTGCTGTGGCGGCGGCGCGTAATGGGCGTAGGCCGAAAAGAGAAAGGAACGTGGGCAGTGTGTTGGCAAGCGTCGGTTCGACTGCGACGTTGATGGGCAGGGCAGGGCAGGGCAGGGCAAGGTTAATGGTGGTAGGAGTAGGCGTGTGGGCGCAAAAAATCTGCCGCTGCAGGCGGTGCCGTAACCGCCATGGCGGGAAGGAGAGAGGGCCAAAGAAAGAAAGAAAGAAAGAAAGAAGAAAACAAAAAAAAAAAAACAAAAAAAGGAGGGGGGGGCGAAAGTGGAGAGGCGGTGGTGTGAGAAGGGCGGGGGCGGAAGGAAGGCAGGAAGGACAAGAGGCGAGGCGACGGCTTGCTTTGTGTATCGGTCGGTCTCTGGCTATGCTTCGTTTTCTGCAGCAGGGTCGGTGCGCGGCGTGGCTCGCGGCAGTGGGAACGCCTGGTGGCTGGACGGCCAGCAATGCGGTTGGATGGGCGGCCACAGCACCGCACCTGTGCCCGAGGAGGAGACGCTGGCGGCGGGCCCTGAGGTGAGGCCGGCTCGGCTGGGGCTGGGGCTGTGGATGTGCGACCGGTGCGAGCGGCAGCGAGTCGAGCAGCGGAGTGCGTGCCGGCGCGCGCGGCCTCCTTTCGTCTGGACTGGGTGTGGAACATCCCAGGCTATCGTGAACGTAGGGTTTACCTAGAGGCATTTCCTACCAAGGCTGCAGGGTGTGGTTGGCGGTGGTCAGCGCGTATGATATCTTGAAGTCGCTGAGAGGAAGAAGTGGTGGTGAGTCTTCTGGGCTGACCTGATTATTCGATCAGGGCAACGGGCCGCCTGTAGTGGTCGTGATGGTCATTATGTCGTCCTAACCTCCGGACGAGGGGATTGTCTGAAGTGCGGGTGGCAGTATAAAACCGGCGCGCTGCGTCTTTAAATCTCTCCCGGACGAGGGGTTCCTCAGCCGCCTGATGGAGGGGGCGATGAGGGAAATCACGCGGCACATGGTAAACTCGGCGCAAGAGCTTGTTTTGTAGTTGCTGGAGCCTCTGAATATGGGAGGGGGCAGCATTGCCCCAGACTTCACAGGCATAGTCCATAACCGGACGAATGCACGTGCGATAGATATGCAGTCCGTTGGCGACAGGGAGCGAGGAAGTTTCGTTGAGCAGGGGGTACAATGCCCCAGCCCTCTGAGATGTCTTCCGGTGTACAGCGGTGACGTGAGGCTTCCATGTCAGGGTGCGATCGAGAATGACCCCGAGGTAGGTAGCAGTCGTGGTCCAGGTGATGGCCTGATTACAAAGCACCAGGGGCGGCACGTCAGGTGGGAGACGGCGAGTGAGGAGCATCGCCTGAGATTTGGTGGCGTTGAAGCCGATCCGCCAGTCGGCGGCCCAGCGCTCGAGGTCCTGCAGAGCAGCTTGCAGACGTCGGAGGACGGCGTCGATGTTGCGATGGCGCGAGAAAAGGGCCGTGTCATCAGCATAGATGGCACGACCAACCCTCGGGGAAATCGGCAGGTCAGAGGTGTAGACAGCATACAATATCGGTCCCAGAACACTCCCTTGTGGCACTCCAGCAAGGACCGGGCGAACAGAGGAAGTCGTGCTGCCAACTCGGACGACAAATGTACGGCCCTCAAGGTAGGTGCCAATTAGGCGGACGAAGCACGAAGGGATGCCGAGATGGAACAACTTGAAGAGCAGGCCGTGGTGCCAGACGGTGTCAAAGGCCTTGGACACATCAAGCAAGACAAGGCCGCAAAACTCCCGATTGTTGAACGCCAGTGTCGCCTCCTCGACGACGCGGAGCAACTGTTGGGTGGTGGAGTGGTGCTGGCGGAAGCCAAACTGTTCCCGAGGAATGATGTTGTCCTGGTGAAGCAGCCGGCCGAACCTAGAGAGGAGGATCCTCTCGAAAACTTTGCTCAGCGTCGGGAGGAGACTAATGGGGCGATAATGCTCCGGTACTGTCCTGTTTTTGCCCGGCTTCGGGACCGCCACAACGACAGCCTTCTTCCAAGCTTCTGGGTACTGCAGTTGGTGAAAGACGGCGTTGAAGAGAGCGACCACGTACAGGATGGCAATCCTGGGCAGCATGCGGAGGACTCTCCCGTCAACGTTGTCGTGCCCCGGGGCCTTCGTCTGGGGAAGTCGGCGAAGATGGTCAGTGACCTCCCTTTCCGATGTTGGGACAATGGTGGCGTCACCGTGATCGCCGTGGAGGAAGGCAGCAAGTCTGGTCTCCACTGTGCGGACGTTCTCGTTGTCGACCGGCGCCGCAAGGGGCCGGAAGTTGGCCTCAAAAGTCGACGCCAGGGCCTCGGCTTTAGCGGCGGGCGTGTAAGCAGGTCCATCGGTAGTTGTGAGCGGCGGCATGTGTGGGCGGTGCCGTGTGAGGGAACGGACCAACTCCCACGTGTCGGCCCCAGGATCAACTGAGGCAAGCTTCTCCTCCCACCGGCGGATACGGTGAGCAGCAAGGGCAGCCTTGATGACGCGGCGGAGATGATTGATGCGCCGCTTCAGCACGGGCTGGCGTGTTTCATGCCAAACTCTGTTCAGACGGTTTCGTTCTCGGATAAGGTCCCGTAAGTCTGCAGGGAGTGCTGGAGCTGCCACTGAAGAAACCCGTGGAGGCGTAGTGGAGTCAGCAACAGCCGTGGTGAGAGCCGCAGTCAGCGTGTTAAGAGTAGCGTTGACATCCGTGTCCAGTGGAGGTGGCTCATCCGGGAGGCGTTGCAGAACAAGCTGCCGGAAGCGCGGCCAGTCGGTCTTCCGGGTGTCGAGCTTCGCCGCTGGTGGAAGCGGAGTGACATGTAGTCGAAAGAGCACCGGCAAGTGGTCGGAGCTCAAGGCGTGGAGAACGTCGGGGGTGACGAACCAGTCGACACCCTTGACGAGACAAATGTCCAAAACGTCGGGAGCAGAGCCGTTCGAAGGGTAGTGCGTCGGCTCAGCAGGTCCATACACAGAAGCTCGGGCCCTCTCAGCAGCATGATAGAGCCGCCTCCCACTGACGTTCAGCGTCCGAGAATTCCAGAGCTGGTGCTTGGCATTCAGGTCTCCAGCGAGGAAGAGCTTGACCCCAGCACGAAGGAGAGTGTCGGCATCATGGACGGTGAGGTGGCCTCGTGGCGGCCGGTACACGGAGAGGAAGATGACCGTTCCAAGGGACGTCTCCACTGCAACGGCCGTGGCTTCACAGGAGTCCAACCTCGGCAGAGGGACACGATAGTGCCGAAGTGTCCGCTTGACATAGATGGCTGTCCCACCGCCAGCCGTCAACCTGTCGTCGCGATAGCAGACGTAATTCGGGGCGTTCGCTCGAAGTCCAGGTTTGAGGTGTGTCTCGGTGAGGAGACACACATCCACGCTGTAATCCTGGAGGAACTGCCGGAATTCGAGAAGCGCAGGGAAGAGGCCATTCGCGTTCCACGTTACAGCCGTGAAGGTCTGGCGGCGCCTAAGGTTGTGAGCCATGGCCAGCGGATGCGATCGCCGTGGCAGTGGGGAAACTTCGGAGGGCTGCATGGACTGCAGCAGTGATGGCGGTCGGCAGCTGGGCCAGAGCGGCAGAGACAGCCACGAGGGTGGCCTGGACTTCTTGCAAGACCGCGATGAAATCAGCAGCTGCAGCAGGTGGAGCAGGCCCGTCTTCAGAGCGTCGCAGAGGCTGGACAGCAGGGGCAGAAGGAGGCGTCGTCCGGCCCTGGAGGACGTCGGCGTAGCCAAGGTCCGCCCGAGCAGCAAGCAGGCGCCGCTGGGCGGGTTGTCGCGGAGGAGTAGCAGATGGAGCAGGTGGTGGCGCAGCTCGGCGCCGCTGCTGTTGACCATCGGAGCGGGACGTCTGCCGCAAGGGAGGTAGTCCACGCTGGCGGCGGCTGGCTGCCTTGTGGACAGCGCAACCGCGGTAGCTCGCAGGATGAGCCCGCTTGCACAGGGCACAGGTGGCTGGTTCGTCCCGGGACCGGGTACACTGCTGGCTGAGGTGACCCTCGCCACACTTGACACATCGGGGCCTCATGCGACAGAGGCGGGAAGTGTGGCCCGGCTCCTGACAATTGTAGCATTGGACGAGGCCCTTCCGTGCGCGTAACTTCTCGACGGTCACCGAGAGGTCATAAAACCTGGTGACTTGGTAGATTTGCCTGTTATCAGACGTATCAGGCAACACGATCTCCATCAAAGGGATGGGGCGCTGGGTACCAGGCATCTTCATCCGGGTGACTGCAGTGGGCGCGAAACCCATAGTGACGAGGCCGTCCTTAAAGGCGTCCGCCTTCATCTTCAGCGGTATGCCTCGCATGGCAACCTTGAGAACTTTGGGTCGGACAGTGGGGAAGGTGTAGTTTGGGATCCCACGTGCACCAACCATGTCCATGACAGCCACGTAATCTTCAGTAGTGGCGACTGTCAGCTTCAGACGGTCTTCGCCGCAGTGTTTGGCGGTAAAAGCGTTCTTGAGGTTGGCCTGGAGCCAGTCCCGAAGCGTCAGATAATCGTCAGGGTAGTCGATAACAATCGGCGGCAGCTTAGGGCCGGAGCGAGGTGTAGCATCGTCGGCGGCCGCCGGTGGAGGCTCGTCAGGATCTTCAGAGTCGGCGCCATCCTGTAGGGCGTCGTACTGATTGGCAGTAGGCACAGGGACAACGGCCGGGCGCCGTCGTGGAGCCGCCCTCTTCTTAGGTGGCGGTTTCTTGAATCCAGCGTCACTCGTACCAGAAGTGTGTGGATCGTCACTGGCGGATGTGACTGCCGATCGCTTGCGCTGAAGCACCCTCTGCGGGGCGCCGGCAGCGCAGTCCTCACGGGGAGGGTCGGTAGAGTAGTCCATCTCATCGTCCTGGTCGCGCGTAGTCGTCATATACTCTTGGTCCTCCTGGGGTTGCCGGGTCGTCATAAGTGGAGCGTCCGATGGGGCCGCCGACGGCGCAGGCGCCGCCGGACGGCGATCAGACAGCTCCGGCGCGGCGGCGGCAGCTGCCGCGACCGCGCGCGCGTCACAAACGTCTTGCTCGCTCGCCATCTCGAACACGAGTCCGCGTGCGTGCGTGCGTCGCGTGCGTCGCGTGCGTGCCGGCGCAGCCGGGGTGGGGGTGCTTTATGGGCTCGGGTGCGGCGGCCGGTTGCGCGCGCGCCCCATTGGTCGGCGGCCGCAACAGGGCGAGCTGGTAAAGGTGCGGCGGCGGCTGGCGGCGGGTGCCACTGATGACACAGCGCTATACCACAGCGGGCGTAACATAAATCGTATAACGTGTAGTCTCCAGCGGCACCTCAACAAGGTCGACCACTGGTGTAACTTGTGGAAAGTAAAAGTAAATCCGGACAAGTGCCAAGCCATAATTTTCACACACAAAATAACGAGACCCATCAGAAATCTCAACCACAATGGACAACAACTCCCATGGAGAAAAGTTATAAAATACCTGGGACTGAACATAGACAAAAATCTCACGTTCAAACAGCATATAACAGAGGCCAAAAACAAAGGTTCCGCCCGGCTCTACCAACTGTATCCCCTTCTTAAGGGCAGGGGCTTATCAACAGAGGCGAAGCTCCGAATATGGAAAACAATAATTTTGCCAGTTATTCTTTATGGATCGGAGGTGTGGAGCATGGCGGCAAACACACACCTGGCCTCACTAGAAGTGATACAAAATAAGACGTTTAGAATAATCACAGATGCCCCCTGGTTCTCCAGTAACGAGAAAATTAGAGGTATGCTAGGCCAACCAGCATTTAACCATCTCATAAAAATCAAGTCAACGAAATTCTATGAAACATCTCATTCTTCACCTTTCCCCCTCATTAGATCCCTGGGACCAGATATTCTCCCTACACACAGAACTCCCATCACTACCATTCACCGTCAGTTCAGATGACGAGCTACACTGACTTTCATCCACTCATATCATAACCATCATTAATCAAACACAGTTCATATACCCGGGGAAGACCCCCAATCAAATACAGACAAAAAGCCAATCTTAACCTAAAGGTACCATCTCGAAAGTCAGGGCATCAATAGGATGCCGGTACTTCAATTAACAAAGGGGGAAAATACCCCAAACATATCAGGTCGGCGGGTGCCACTGTGTGGGGAGACGCTGACTAGAGCGGAGCGCTTGCTACTGGTGTTGCTGCTGCCGTACGTTGGTTCGAGATGCCGCCCAAGACTAGCGGGAAGGCCGCCAAGAAGGCTGGCAAGGCGCAGAAGAACATTTCGAAGGGCGACAAGAAGAAGAAGCGCAAGAGGAAGGAGAGCTATGCCATCTACATCTACAAGGTGCTGAAGCAGGTGCACCCTGACACGGGCATCTCGTCGAAGGCGATGAGCATCATGAACAGCTTCGTGAACGACATTTTCGAGCGCATTGCGGCCGAGGCTTCTCGCCTGGCGCACTACAACAAGCGCTCGACCATCACGTCCCGCGAGATCCAGACCGCTGTGCGGCTGTTGCTGCCTGGCGAGCTGGCCAAGCACGCCGTGAGCGAGGGCACGAAGGCGGTGACCAAGTACACGAGCTCCAAGTAAGGAGGTGGCTCTGGAATGGAAGGAAGGATGGAGAAGGCTCCTCCGTTGCGAGAGCGGCAAAACGGCCCTTTTCAGGGCCACCAACTTGCCTTTTGCGGGAAGGGCGGAATTGTTGTTGTTGTTGTTTGTGTGGACGGCTGTGATGTATGTGTGCATTTTGATTGTGGGTGGGGGGGCGCGTCAAAGCGTGTTGCGCGGGGTACGGCCACGAGGTTGGTCGCCGTGGCGTGGAATGGTGGCACGCCTCGTTGGCGTGGTTTTTGACCCATTGGTGTTGTTGGTGTGTGTGTGTGTGTGTGTTACCCGTCTGCGAGGGGGGACAGTGCGATCGGCGACTTTTGTGTCACCGTAACGACGGCCGTTTGCGGGTTTGTTTTTTTTGCACATCATACATGGCGAGGGTGAAATGTGAAATGTTTTTGTTTGGTTTTTTTTTTGCCGCCCACTATTCCCTTTGCTGTACGCCGAGTTTGACAATGGTGCGACGTAACTGCAGCGTGGAGGTGTGTGAGTGACGTTGAAATGAACGTGCCATTAAGACGCATTGTTGTTGTATTGTACTGTACGTGTACGGCGACACGCACGATGATGTACCATTCGACTCTGATGTTTGATAGCCGTGTCTGACTGATTGCGTACGACGCACGCACACCGATGTCGTCATTCAAGATGCACGCTAGACGACGACGGCGGCGGTCGTTTGTTTGGCGAATGTCTGTACACGTGTTTGTCTGTGTCCATCCGGTATGTATTTGTTTGTTTGAAAGTGTTTTGTGTGTCGGTGACGTGGTCCGATCCGTCGCCCCCTGAGTAACTGTCGATCGGCGCGATAGACCGGCGTCACGCAACTGAACCGAAGTCTTGGGCACACCCGTCATACTGTTGTACACCGTCGCGCTGAGAACGGTAACGAAAGGTTGACTTTGATCGGTCGAATGTCTGGGCAGAACGTGAGGAATGAGGCAAGAGTGCAAGGAGGGGGGGCAAAAGAGAGAGGAAGGGAAAAAGGGGAGAAACGCATTCGTAGAGCAACGGAACGTTCCCGTGTCGGAGGCGTATTGGAGCCGCACTGAAATGCGTTTAACGGCGGCGCGGCTGCAAGTGTCTGCCGTGGTGAACGTTACCTTTGACGGCTGCATTGGGCTTTGCCTTTGCCTTTGCTTTCGCTTTCGCTTTCGCGTTCGCGTTCGCTTTCGCTTTCCCGGATGTACGTAACGTTTGTTGATATGGTTCTGAGGAAGAGTGTATGACAGTGCCGTGCCGTCCATGTTCGTGTGCCCTCCCATTGTGTGTATGCTATTGTCTGTGTACTTGAATGATGTATGTAGGTGTTAGTGGACATGTTTTACCAGTGGGGGGAAATGGATCGTCGATAGTTGCCGTCACTCTGTCACGGTCGAGATGACGCACCCTCCGTACAGAAAGGTGTCGAGAAAGTGAGTGAGTGTGTGTGTGTGTGTGTGTGTGTGCGTCCGTGAATTGGCAGTGTTTGGAGGTGGGCGTGCCCTGGATGTGGCCCGGAAAAGGCTGTTCGTTAGGCGGTAGTGTTGTGTGGACAGGGGAGGGGCATGCGTAACGCTGCTGGCATGGCATTTCGGGAGATGGGAGGGGGCAAACGAGGAAACGAGGAGCGGCGGCCAAAGACGGGACGGGGAGGGGCGCGGTGTGGGTGGCTTGCGCCTGTGCTCGGCGTTGTGGTTTGTGCAAAAGAGGAGGAGAAAAACAATGTGAGTTGCCAGGGAGGGGAGCGGTGTTGTGGTTGTCGTGGTGTAGCCGCAGACGCGGCTGTCAGTGAACGTGGCGAGACGGACGGATGCGCGGAGGGGCGGGGGCGGCGCATTTCGCCGGTGCCGTGCCGTGCCATGCCATGCCTGAAAGCCGCGTGGTCGCTGTGTTGTTGGTGGCGTGGGGGCGAGGAGAGTACCGTACGGGTGTGCTTGTGCGCCGGAAATGGCACACTGCGCCCGCCCGTCTCGGAGGCTGATGGCTGTGGTGTGGAAATGGGGCGCGGTGATGTTGAAGCAGTTGAAGAACAGAAAAGAAACCAAGAAAACGGAAGGCGTGATGCGGCGGTGGTGGTGAGAGCGGGAAAAACAAAACAACAAAAAAAAAAAAAAAAAACAACAAAAAAAAAGAAGGAAAAACAACAAGAAACAAAAAAGAAAACAAAAAGTCTATCAATATTAAAATGTAAATGGAAATGGAAATGGACCCAGGTATAACCTCCCTGCACAAATAGCAGAGAGTCCGATGATAATAAAAATGTGCCAGAATGTTAACGTCCCTACAAAACAAACCCAACGATAATATTAATGAAAGAGTGAACCGTATGTAACATTGCAACAGACATAATGAAACCTGATAAATTGTATAAGGGCAGCAGCGTTGACCTTTGGCCCTGTATTCAGAATAAAAAGAGCCAAAGATCGTTACCCCAATGAAAAAGACACTGAAACACGTATGTAACATAGTAGCGATGGCGAGACATTGTAGCATCTGTGACCAGAGAGTTTGCGCTGGACTGCGCGAGTGTTGCGAGCGGTTCTCAGTCAGTCAGTCAGTCAGTCAGTCAGTCTGTCAGTAGTCGTTGCGAGTCCGTAGCTCTGTGTAGTTGAGGGCTGTACTCTGTCAGTAGTCGTCGCGTGCAGTACGCTAATAGTCGTCATGCAGAGCGGTCGGTCAGTAGTAGCAGCCGAGTGCGGTTGTGTGATGTAGGCGGTCGGCAACACTGGTCAAGATGGTGAATAAGGTATACTGTTAATTAATATAATCATTAGATAATGAAAAATTGTATTTATTGTAATTATTCTCCAACAAGTTCCCCAATAATAGGTTTTATTTCAAAAGCATTTTTCAAACATTTAATTTTGTATTGAACTAAAGAGTTCGTTGCACTTCACATTTCATTCCACTTCTTTGAAGAAAAATGCCACTAAAATCACAAAAAAAGAGAATATTATTATTTGCAATGCAGTTCCTTCAAGCGCTGCGCAACAACCAGAGCAGAAATGTGACATCCATTTATTCGGAGGTAAGACTTTAATTCTGATTGTTTTGCACAGGGCCAAAGACCGATATTTCGGTTTAATTGAAGTTTCTTGTCACTGAACGGACTTTTTTAAATGTTGTGTGAAGACTTTATATTTGAGTCAGATTGCGAATTTCACATTTTTGTTGCCATTTTCAATACCTCTCATTGTGGGCGAGGTTACAATTAGCGCAATGTCCATTAGCATCCGTAAATAACATTGTCCATTGTTTTAAATTTTGCTGGGAGGTTACAACACACACACAAAAAAAAAACAAAAAAAACAAAAAATTGCATTTATATCCGCTCCTCAATTGTAGATACCCCTTACACAGCTGTGTGCAATGAATGAGTGCTGGCTGGTAATTAATTGCACTCCTTGGAGGGAAATGCCATAGGAAGTAGTCTTTAAAACGTGAATGTTTTTCGTTAAGAGACAAAAGTTACTTTAGAAAAAAAGTAATAGTGGGGCTTTTGTTGTTGAACAAAATAAGTACAATGAACATACGTTATCAGATTTGCGCAATGCAGCGTCACACCACCTTTTGATTGTAACACAATATACTATACATCGTCCCGAACCGTGACCAGAGTCGCGAGACGAGCAGAGCACGCCGCCGACGCCCGCTCAGTACAACCGTCCACCCGCTACTACTGTCGACCGACTACTACCTCTCCCGACTCGCGCTACAATATATATAACAACTGTTCCTGGCGACCCGGTGCGTGCCACTACTGTCGTCTGGCGCGGTCCAAGCGCCGACTAGCAGCGAGAAAGAACTCTCTGGTCAGACAGAGATGCTGTCATGCCTCGCCATCGCTCTGGTAATGAATACATACGTGTTGCAGCGTGCGTACCACCGGAACACGCAGTGGCGGAGCCAAAGACTGTGTTGTCGAGGTCGAGTGCGAGTGGGAAGAGAGGCAGCGTCGGCACGGAGATGCAAGCGAGCGCGAGACGCACGGGGGCTGCGGCGTGGCGCGTTTGCGGTCGGCGCCTTTGGTGGCAACGGCCGGGACAAGCAGCGGTGTATGGTGTGGTGCGGGGCGGACAGGGGCGGCGGTGGACGGGGAGGAGGCGGCGCGACGACGGCATGGGGGCGAAAACGGGACGGGGGACGGCGGATGTTGAGAGGCGTCACGCGCGGACAGGACACAGACACAGAGACACACAGATTGGAAAGGGAGGGTGCGCGGTAGTAGTTGGGAATGTGCGTACCGTGCGGGATGGGAGTGGGCGAGGAACACGGTCGTGGCCCCTGTTTTGGGTGCGTGTGATGACGTCGGTGTGTTGTGGGAAGGGAAGGTGCTGTGGCGGCGGCGCGTAATGGGCGTAGGCCGAAAAGAGAAAGGAACGTGGGCAGTGTGTTGGCAAGCGTCGGTTCGACTGCGACGTTGATGGGCAGGGCAGGGCAGGGCAGGGCAAGGTTAATGGTGGTAGGAGTAGGCGTGTGGGCGCAAAAAATCTGCCGCTGCAGGCGGTGCCGTAACCGCCATGGCGGGAAGGAGAGAGGGCCAAAGAAAGAAAGAAAGAAAGAAAGAAGAAAACAAAAAAAAAAAAACAAAAAAAGGAGGGGGG
Organism: Schistocerca americana; assembly: GCF_021461395.2. Lineage (NCBI taxonomy): Eukaryota > Metazoa > Arthropoda > Insecta > Orthoptera > Acrididae > Schistocerca > Schistocerca americana. The sequence goes on along the minus strand of NW_025725698.1, from coordinate 100,587 downwards.
GGCGAAAGTGGAGAGGCGGTGGTGTGAGAAGGGCGGGGGCGGAAGGAAGGCAGGAAGGACAAGAGGCGAGGCGACGGCTTGCTTTGTGTATCGGTCGGTCTCTGGCTATGCTTCGTTTTCTGCAGCAGGGTCGGTGCGCGGCGTGGCTCGCGGCAGTGGGAACGCCTGGTGGCTGGACGGCCAGCAATGCGGTTGGATGGGCGGCCACAGCACCGCACCTGTGCCCGAGGAGGAGACGCTGGCGGCGGGCCCTGAGGTGAGGCCGGCTCGGCTGGGGCTGGGGCTGTGGATGTGTAGGTGTGCGCCGCTGCTGCAACAACGAGTAAAACGCGAGAAGGAGGGATGGCGGTAGAGAGAAAAAAAAAAAAAAAAAAAAAAAAAGGTCGTGTTGTGTTGATGCGCAGGCAGACGCGTACAGAGGGACGAGCCCGGTCTGCAGCAGGGTGTGGCCGTGCCGAGTGCAGAGCAGCGGCGGCTCGGTTCGGTTCGGCCCGGCCCGGCGGGCCGCGCTGTTGTCGCGGACGTGAGCGCCCCCTGGCGGGTGGCCGGAGGCGGCGCGGCGTGTTGGACGTGTGGCTGGTGGCAGTGCACAATTTGCGAGTGGCTGGCGGTGTGGTGTGGCGGTTGGCGCGTCGGGCGGCGGAGAGGTATGTGTTGCGGGCGCCCTTTGCTGCGCTGCGTCGTTGCGTGTGCCGTACAGGGCGGGCGCTTGTCGACTGTGTGGGCGGTGTGGCGAATTGGCGTGAAACGGCTGCCGAGAGGTGTGTGGTAGCGAGCCGGTCGGTGGTGTCAGTGCGAAGGGGAATGTGCGTGCGTTTGGCGGTTTCGGTGTGCTTTTTGCGGCGTGAGAGTGGGAATTAGTGGGGCCGGCTGTTGTGTTGGTTCCTTGTGTCTTGTGTCGCGTAGCTTGATGGCAACGTGGAAGGACGCCGGTTTCGTTTCGAGCCTTGCGTGTGGTTGTCGACGTTGACTGGTTGGCGTGTGCCGATGCACGTGCATGTGTGGGTCGCGAGTGCGTTTTTGGCTGGCTGTGTGTGTGTGTGTGTGTGTGTTTTTGGGGGGGAAGGGGGAGGCGGTGGTGAAAGTGCAGTCGTTGCCACGGGCGTCGTCGGGTGGGGCTGGGGCTGTGCGTCGTGGCGGAAAGGTGGTAGGTTGCGGGAAGCGAGCCCGTCGTTGACGGTGTCGCGTGAGTTGTGAATCGAGTGGGGCGCGGGGCGCGGGACAGGAGCAGCGTGCCGCTGCGTCGTGGTCGTCAGCAGAGGCTGTGCGTGTGCTTGTCCTTTTTGTGGGCGGTTCGTGCGAGGCGTTTTTTTTTTTGTTTTGTGTTGCCCTAGTTGTTAGTTTATTTTGTTTGTGTTTGTTATTTTGAGACGACGACTGGTTGGTGGCGTGCGCGCGAAGTGGCGGTGTGCGCTTCCCGTGTCGTTTGTGTTGTTTGGTTTTTTTGTTTTTGTGTGTTTTTTGTTTTTTGCACTGGGCCCCGGTGGGTGGGTGCGTGTGTGTCGATTGCCGGCTGGCGAAAGGTGCGCCATCGGCGGGGTGGGTCGCCGGCACAAGTAGAGGCGGCGGCGTTGTTGCTGTTGTTGTGTGGTGTTTGTTTTGTTCGGCTGTGTCGGCGAGCTGTGTTGCGGTGCGTGTGAATGGTGGTGCAAAAGTGCTGGCGTTGGGGCTGCGACTGCGACGGCGGCGAGCCGCGGGCGCGCCATTGATAGTGATGTTGTGAACAGCGGCTGTGTACGGTAGTGGTGTTGTTGTAGCACGACGTGCATCCGGGCCGGCGCGGAAAGCGCAGTTGCGGGCGGTTGCCCTTCGGTGCCAGCCATGTCGCGTGAGCGGCGGGTTGCTCTGGTGTCGACACGTGGTGCTCTGGGTTGTTGTGTGGTGCCCTTTGGCCGGTGGGGGTGGTTCGCGTGTGTCTCGTTCGCGCTCGGTGTCTGGTCGTGGTCGTGCTGCTCCCCCGTCTGTCGGCGGTTTCCGACGTCGTCTGTACGTTTTTGTTCGTTTGCGGCGTGCCTGCCGACGTCGTCCCGTCGCGACCTTTCAACCGAAAGTGTGGCGCCCGAAGGTGAACGAACGTAACCCTGACCTCGGCGCTTTACGCTGAGCCGAGCGAACCGAACCGAACCTGTGGTGTGGCGAGGTGAGCTCAGCCTGTGAGCCCCTAACGTCTACGTAAGGTAAGCTGTCCGGCTCACGCCTCACGTTTGAACGCCTTTTTAACCTACGTTTGACGCTTCTCAACCTAGCACTAACCTAACCTAACCTAACCTAACCTAACCTAACCTAACCTAACCTCTGACGCCTGACGTGTTTGAATGCTTAACCTAAGTTTGACGCTTAACCTAACCCAAGTCCCCTTAACCTAACCCACGTCCACCTAACCTAACCTAACGTAGACGTGTAAACGTAATGTGTAACGCGTAACGTGTAAGGTCTGCTGTCGTGTGTGCTTGACGGCAGATTGGGTTGGTCTGTAGATTCGGATTGCGGTTTGCCTCGGTCGAGGGGTTGGGTCGGAAGCGGCGAGGGGCGGCGGCGCCTGTTGCGCAGGCGGCGTCCGTTTGCGGCGGGCAATTGTTGAGAAACGGCTGTGAATGTTGGCGGGCGAGAGGAGGAGGACGGCGCGCGATGTGGCCCGACGGCTGCGGGCCGATCGGGAAACGGCGGGAGGGCGACGGAAGGCGATGGGGCGGCGGAGGCGCGTTTGCACGGCCGTCATCGCCGCACGCCTCGGCTTGTGTGGCTGTGGCGCCGGCCGCGCTGGCCGGGCTGCCGCGGCGACGGTGTGGGAGTTTTGCCGAAGGTTTGGCCATTGTGGCGGGTCGTCGGCTGGGGCTGTGGGGGCGGCATTTGGGCGGGGGCGGCGATTCTCGGCGGGCCGACGCAGGCTGTAGCGCGCGGTAGCTGCAGTTTGGCCGTGGTTTGCGGCGCTGCCGTGGCGACTGGTTGGCGACTGTGGTGTGGCTGTGTGTAGCCCCATCCTCGGTGGTTTGAAAGGCGCGGGCGGTTGTGGCGCAGGTTTGGGGCTGCTCCGCACAGGCTGTCGGACGTTGGGCGGTAGCAAGCGCGGGAGGCGCGGCGCGGCGGCGCGCAGAGTGGCGGCCGCTCTCTCGGCCGTCCGCGCCCGCCCGCGACACTGGCTGGGCCTTGTGATTCTCTGCTCTGCTGCTGTGCTGTGCTTGCGTGCCTGCCGTCCCGCTCGCTCTCGCTGTGTGTTACGCGCGTCGTCGAAATGGCAGATCAGGCGGCTACGAACGAGACTGCTGCGGCACCCGCCGCCACCGGCACTACGAAGAAGGCCAAGTCTGCGTCGTCTGCGAAGAAGCCGCGCGCCAAGCCTGCGCACCCGCGCACCTCTGAGATGGTGACGGCCGCCATCAAGAGTCTGAAGGAGCGCGGCGGGTCGTCGCTGCAGGCGATCAAGAAGTACATAGCCGCGCACTACAAGCTGGACGTGGAGAAGCTGGCGCCGTTTATCAAGAAGTACCTCAAGTCGGCCGTCGTGGCGGGCGAGCTGGTGCAGACGAAGGGGAAGGGCGCGTCCGGCTCGTTCAAGCTTGCCGGCGCCGGCGGCGGGGGGGCGGCCGAGGGCGGCAAGGCTCGTGCTGGCGGTGCCAAGAAGAAGCGCGCCGCTCCGGCCAGCAAGGAGAAGAAGGGCGCCCGTGCGGCCGGCGCAAAGAAGGCTGGTGGCGTGAAGGCGGCGACCGGTCGGAAGGCGGGCGCCGCCAAGAAGGCGTCTGCGGCGTCGGCCGCTCCCGCGGGTGCGAAGAAGGCGGCTGCGGCCAAGCCGGCCAAGGCCAAGTCGCCGTCGAAGGCGAAGAAGGCCGCCAAGGTTCCGACGAAGAAGCCGAAGGCGCCGCGCCCGAAGAAGGCGACGACGCCGTCTAAGGCGAAGGCTTCGCCCAAGAAGAAGAAGTAGAGTAGAGGAGAAAGAGATGGGAGAAAGGAAGGGTTTGGCGCTTGACTCCGTCGTCCCCACCCCCCGTCGTCGTCTAGTGGCGCGCAAGAGACGCGCGGCCCAAAACGGCCCTTCTCAGGGCCATCAAAGCACGTCGGGGAAGGTTTTGATTGTCGTGTTGCGTTTGGTGTGGGTGTCTGTCTGGCGTTTCTGTATGCCCGTGGGGATGCTGTTTGCGTGCCGTGGTGGTTGGATTGCGGGGGTCGGTGGCGGGTGTGGGCGGCGGTAGCGGTAAGCGGTGTTGTTGTTGTTGTTGTTGTTGTCGTGGTTGATTGTCGCCGTGTTTGTGGCGGCGGCCGACGGTTGGTTTTCTGTCACGTTGTTTTGTTTGAATACGTTGGTTGGCTTGCCTGCGTTCGTTCTTCTCGGATGTCTGTCTTGTCGAGTCGAGTCGTGTCTGGTCTTTGTTTTGTTTTGTTCCTTTGTGTGTGTGTGTGTTATGTTTTGCAACGGGGGGCACGTTGAGATGTGGAAGGAGTCGGCGGGGATTTCGGTGGCGTGTAGAGCGAGCGAGCGCGCCTGCCTGGCCGTTGGCCGTCGGAGTGGAGTGCGGGTTTTTTTGTTTTCGAAACGAAAGCGGCGGCCGGCCAGCCACCCGTGCGGTGTGACGTCGGCCGTTGGGTATTGTGCGCTTTGAGCGCCGGGGAGGGATGATGTGTGATTGTTGCGCGCTGCTAGCAGGCAGGCAGAGTGAGCGGGTGTGGCGGACGGACGGGAAGTGGTGGTTTTTGTTTTTGGGTTGCGGGGCGAGAGGCAGGCGACCGACAAAGTTTGCTCGCGACGGAGAGATGTTAGTGGCCCTGAAAAGGGCCGTTTTTGTTTGTGCGGTGCGGTGCCGCGGCGCGGTTTAGGCGCGCTCGCCGCGGATGCGGCGCGCGAGCTGGATGTCCTTGGGCATGATGGTGACGCGCTTGGCGTGGATTGCGCACAGGTTGGTGTCTTCGAAGAGGCCGACGAGGTAGGCCTCGCTGGCCTCCTGCAGGGCCATGACTGCGGAGCTCTGGAAGCGCAGGTCGGTCTTGAAGTCCTGGGCGATCTCGCGCACTAGGCGCTGGAATGGCAGCTTGCGGATGAGCAGCTCTGTGCTCTTCTGGTAGCGCCTGATTTCTCGCAGGGCGACGGTGCCCGGCCTGTAGCGGTGGGGCTTCTTGACGCCTCCGGTGGCGGGCGCGCTCTTCCTCGCCGCCTTGGTGGCGAGCTGTTTGCGCGGCGCCTTTCCGCCGGTGGACTTGCGGGCCGTTTGCTTTGTGCGGGCCATGGCGGTAGCGGTAGCGGAGCGGCGTGCGTGGAGGTTAGGTGCGGCGCGGCGTCCGGTGCTGCCTTGACAACGGGCCCGCGCGCCTCCGTGCTGCGCTTATATGCCCTCGGTTGCGCGTGGTGGGGGGAGGGCGGGCCAGAGTCTATATAGGGGGGCGGCGGGCGCGCTGGGCGCAGACCGTAGCCGACTCGCCAGCCGCTGCAGCTGCTGTTTGTGCACGTTTTGCTTTGCCCGAGGAAGGAAGGATGACAGGCCGCGGCAAGGGAGGAAAGGGGCTCGGCAAGGGTGGCGCCAAGCGGCACCGCAAGGTGTTGCGCGACAACATCCAGGGCATCACGAAGCCCGCCATCCGCCGCCTGGCTCGCAGGGGCGGCGTGAAGCGCATCTCTGGTCTGATCTACGAGGAGACCCGCGGGGTGCTGAAGGTGTTCCTGGAGAACGTGATCCGCGACGCGGTGACGTACACTGAGCACGCCAAGCGCAAGACTGTGACGGCCATGGACGTGGTGTACGCCCTGAAGAGGCAGGGGCGCACCCTGTACGGTTTCGGCGGTTAGGCTGCGTCGCAGCGGGCGCTGGCCTTCCCGCGGCCGTGCTTGTGGGTGGGAGAGACTAGAAAACGGCCCTTTTCAGGGCCACCACACTGTTCGGAAGTTGAAAAGTGCGAAAGAGTCTGTGTTGTTGCTGCGTGTGTGCGCTGTGTTGTTTGTTTGTTTGTTTGTTTCTTTCTTTCTTTCCGTTTTGAGCGACGTGATGTGACTGGGAGGGGAGAAGGAAAGGAAACGTGTCATGTGGCTGGCTGTGTGTGGAGCTGCTTCGTTTGTGTGTTTGTTATTGTGTGTCTTTGTATCGATCGCGACGGAGATGGCGGGCTGTGTGTTGTTGTGCGAGAGGCGGTGATTATTTGCTTGCGTGGTTTGGCTCTGTGTGTTTGTTTGCGGCGGCGTTGGGGTTTCCGAGGCAAGGCGTGTGGGCATAGGCGGCCGGATCAGCTGTTTCGTTCGTGTCGACGGCCGTTGCGCGCGGGAGTGGAGGGCGGTGTGTCGACACGCCTCCCTTTAACAATGGTCATTATTGCTGCCGTTGTCGGTTTGGAAGGCGACTGCGACCGTGCAAAATGTGTGTGTGTGTGTGTGTGTGTGTGTGTTGGGCCACACGGGCTGTGTGGACGACAAGATGGCGGACGTGCGCCGGCGGCGGCTGTGCTGTGACAGTGCAAAGTTAAAACAAAACAAGGTGCGGCGAGGACGACTGAAATTTTGCTTTGGACGTAGGTTTGTGTGGTGGCCCTGAAAAGGGCCGATTGTTGTGGGCCGAGCCGGCAAAGCGCGTTGCGTGCAGGGGAGCACGCGGCGCTGCGATTGCCTGGCCTCCTTTAGGCCTTCTTCTCGGTCTTCTTTGGCAGCAGGACGGCCTGGATGTTGGGCAGGACACCACCCTGTGCGATGGTGACGCCCGACAGGAGCTTGTTGAGCTCCTCGTCGTTGCGGATGGCAAGCTGCAGGTGGCGCGGGATGATGCGCGTCTTCTTGTTGTCGCGGGCCGCGTTTCCGGCCAGCTCGAGCACCTCAGCCGCGAGGTACTCCATGACGGCGGCGAGGTAGACGGGCGCCCCGGCGCCGACGCGCTCTGCGTAGTTTCCCTTGCGCAGGAGGCGGTGGATTCTGCCGACCGGGAACTGGAGCCCAGCCCTGCTTGAGCGGGACTTTGACTTGCCCTTGACTTTGCCTCCCTTTCCGCGTCCGGACATGGCGATGGGCTAGCGACGGTGCACACGAAACGGAAACGAAAACGACCGGTGCGAGCGGCAGCGAGTCGAGCAGCGGAGTGCGTGCCGGCGCAGCCGGGGTGGGGGTGCTTTATGGGCTCGGGTGCGGCGGCCGGTTGCGCGCGCGCCCCATTGGTCGGCGGCCGCAACAGGGCGAGCTGGTAAAGGTGCGGCGGCGGCTGGCGGCGGGTGCCAGGCCAGGCCATTCCGAGGTGGGACTGCGAAGCGGACGGACGTGCGTCTACCTGTGCTCCGCGCCGCTATTGTGCTCCCAGCCCTGGAAATTCCCACCGCGCGCTCTCGCCGCCTTTGTCCAGAGCTCGCCTCGTTGCTTGCTTCTCGTGTGCTTGGTCGCCGCCTTGCGTGCTCGCGCTATAGCGGCGTGTTTTGCCGTACCGTCGGGGCTAGCGGGTTTCCGGACGTGGTCGAGTGTGTGTTTTCAGGAAAAGCAAAACTGTCGATTCTAGAAAAGCAAAAGTCGTGTTGCACACTCAAGACCGGGGACGGAATTCTGGACCACTGAGCGCTCGTTCTGACATGGGATAGATCGAGAAGAAAAAAGAAGAACATCGCGCCGCAAGTAGGCGACTATAAATCAGCGATATTGTTCGAGAATTTCTGTGCCATAGGTGTTAGGGAAGCTGCAGTCCAGGGACCCGCCGAGCCACACAGTCAAACAGACTGACTGTGAGGCCCTTGGTGGTATCCCGCGCCTGCTAGGTGTAGGGAAAGGTCACTGGCACGGAAATTGTCGAAATATAGGACAAATTCAGTAAACCGTTTCGTTTCACGGTTGCCCCACTATGGGGCACCCACAGGATCGACATCCAAGCGGCGACTCACACAGTGTGGACCCGACATCTATCGCGACTACATCATCATCTCTTTCTTCATCTATGGACCACCCACCCCCATCACCATCTTCAGTCACTAGCTCGGACTCTGACAATCTTGTCATTGCCACCGACAGTGACAGCAGCTCTATCTCGTCACTGGGCGAGGGACGTCTGCGGCGAAGCGGGAGGCTGCTTCAAAAACAGGAAAAATCTGGGCAGCCCCTGCAACCCGCTATTGCAGAAGAAATTCAACTGCACACGCCACCTGCCTCAGCAAAAGAAAACCCAAAACACGTCGAAACGGCAGAACAGGTAAATCCTGTTCTGCCACAGCAATGCCAGGGCACAGAAATCGAAATCACGAAATCTGACCGCCCCCAAAAACCAACAGATATCAGTGCGAACGCAGAAAGCGCAGCACCAACGCCAAAGGCCACCCAGACGACGTCAGAGGGCGGCAACAGGGGACAGGAGAAAATAAGTACAGTAGCTCCCCAGGCGCAAGGGGGCCCCACACAAAATAGAAACCAAAGAACTAACAGAGGTCGAAGGGTTCCCCCTATCACTGTGTTCGAGACCAAAGGGTACACGACCTTGATAGGACAAATTCAAGGAAAGCTAATGGGTGCCCTCAGTACCACGTACAAGGGTGATAGCATTGTCTATCAGGCTACTAACCCAGAGGATTTCCAATACCTCAAGCAAGAATTCAGGAAGCGTAATCTAGAATTCTTCACGTACAACGACGACCCGAAGAGTACACTGAAGGTCGTCGTTAAAAGACTGACGCCCTACTGGACCCCAGAGGACGTCAAGAACGCACTCGCCGAGAAGGGCTTTCCGGTGCAAGACGTATTCCAAATGTCTAAGCCGCAGACAGAAATCGATGACTCTGGAAACATAGTATCAGCGCCAAGACGAAAAACGGCCAATTTCCAGGTCAATCTATTGAACACGGCGGAGGCTAGGAAAATATTCAAAGTGGAGAGACTACTTCATATGAAGGTTACCATAGAATTATACCAAAAACCAAGTGGGCCGACACAGTGCTATCTATGCCAGAGATTTCGACATGGGGCAAACCAATGCGAACTCGCCCCCAGGTGCGTTAAATGTGCAGGACCGCATCTTTCTGGCGCCTGCACAAAGAAAAGAGAAGAACCGGCCATATGTGCCAACTGTAGGGGCAACCATCCAGCCTCCTTCAGGGGCTGCCCAGAACGACTGAAGATCGTCCAGGCGTGGGAGCGACAGCGAGCATCAGCTCCTAGAAGGCAGGAACCACTTCCTAGGGCGCCACAGAAAAACTCCAACCCCCCTCCAGCACTATCCATGGAAGAAGTAAACCCCCCACCATCCCCGACTCCTACTAGAGCAGAAACAAGTCCTCCCAACCCTACTCAAACCCAGAGGAGTACAGAACCATCCACTCCACAACATCAGTCACACCAAGACGATAGCCCTACCGGCATTAGAACCTTAGCCGAGGTTGTGAAAACTGTGCGCACTCCTCCCCCCTCAAATACCCCTAAACCAAAGCCGCAAAGATCCCCCCTCAAGGCAACTCTGCCTGTAAAAAGAACCCCACCCCCACAGGTCGTCTCTCCCCCACAAACCACACCCCTCCCCATCCCAACCCAACCTGAAACAAAGAAGGCAGAGACAACGCCACTGCCCTCAACATCAAAGGCTACAAATGTACAACCACCAAGGGTCATACCAGCCCAAGCCATACCCACCGAATCCGCCCAAGCCACAGCTGCACCAGCAGATTCCAACAACACTACTAACATCGTCAGTGGCCAGACCACTGCACAGGAAAGTTCTGTTCAGATCGAACAAGAACAGCCACTCCAGTTCCTATCAAAGATTTGGGCGCTCATTAAGTCCCTCATTTCACCAGCCGTCCTTGAAGGCATAACCCAGCTATGCACCAAAGTAGCAGCAGCCCCAGACTTAATTTCAACAATCACAATACTCGCCACCAACATCCTACCACTGCTTTCCAATGGCAAATGAAGATGAGAAGCAACATATCACCATCGCCATCTGGAATGCAGATGGCATCTATCACGACAGGTTCGAGCTCGAGATGTTCTTGGACGATCATGGAATCGATGTGGCTCTCCTCAGTGAGACCCATCTCACCCCTGACGACACCTTTCAGGTCCGCAACTATCAACTAATTAGGACGGACCGTCCTAACAGGCAAGGTGGCGGTACAGGTATCCTAATAAAACGGCGCATATGCCATCGCCAGGTACCTGTACCAAGACTGATTAACACAGAGGCAACAGCGGTAGAGGTTGTTCTCAACAACCGCCCCACACACCTGGTGGCAGTATACCATCCACCGAGCACAACACTATTTCCCCACGACCTGGACGGTCTCCTGAATGGCAGTCACAATACAATAGTAGGAGGGGACCTGAACGCCAAGCACAGGGCATGGGGTTGCCGCACCACGAACACCAGTGGAAATCGGTTATTAAGGTATCTTGATAACCATCCAGCAGTGCAGGTTGTCTCTCCAGACGAGCCTACTCACTTCCCGTATGATTCAAGGTGTCGACCAGACATACTTGACATATTTTTACTAAAAAATATCAATCTAGCAACCACTACAGAAGTTGTCAACAGTCTTAACTCAGATCACAGCCCTGTGGTACTCAGATTTGAGGGAGATCAGGACGTTCCCAACAACAGAGTACACACAACACTGTACACTGACTGGGAGAGATACAAGCAACTGGTTGCCTCACACATCCCAGACCATGCACCAGACATGCCAACCCACGCGGAAATAGATCTAGCCATAGAGGAGTTTACCAACATTATCAAGGCGTGTGGAAAGGCTGCCACCACCAAAATCACACATAACAATGGGCGATCCAACCTGCCCCCAGATCTAGCACAGCTAATATCGGACAAAAACCGCACGCGTAAAAGATGGCAGACCTTCCGAGACCCTCAGGATAGGAGACGCATGACCCAGATGGGCCATGAAATACAGACAAGACTGAAACTCCTGAGATGTTCCAGGTGGGAACAAAGTCTTCAGGCAGCTGAGAGAAATCCGGAAAAGTTCTGGGGGATAATAAAAGCTAGGCGGCAACCCCACAAAGCCAACAGACCACTACACGGGCAGAACGGGTTGGTTTACACACCAGAGGACAAAGCGACTGCCATGTCAAACACCCTCGAGCTCCAATTCCAGGAGAATGTCATAGAGGACGACGAGGACGAAGCAGATGCCCTGGAACAGCGGGTGGAACGACACCTCCATCGCAGACTTCGCGCCAGGTCCGACACGACCTTCGAACTGACCAGCGAGCGTGTAGTTGCAGCTATCATCAGGCGAATCGGCACTGCAAAAGCCCCTGGTCCTGACAACATCAAACCACCCTTCCTTAAGGCCCTCCCCCAACCTGCAATCTCCCATCTCACTGCCATCCTAAATAATTGTCTTACAACTCAGTATTTCCCTTCAACCTGGAAGGTTGCTAAAGTAATTTCAATCCCAAAACCAAATAAAGATCACCTATTCCCTCAAAACCATCGACCAATCTCCCTGCTCAACCATCTATCAAAATTACTTGAAATCCTCATCCAAAACTCCCTACTACAATTCCTATCCGCCAACAACATCCTTATCGCCGAGCAATTTGGATTTCGTGCTGGGCATAGCACAACACAACAAGCCATTCGTCTGGTGGAGCACATCTGCACAGAGAAGAGCCAGGGCAATAGCACAGCTGCCATTTTCCTGGACATTGAAAAAGCGTTCGACCGGGTTTGGCATGGCGGTCTGCTATACAAACTGTCGAAGATGAACTGCCCACTTCACCTGCTTAAAATAGTCCACTCTTTCCTGGTGGAAAGAAAATTCTACTCTACAGTTGACCGAGCAAACAGCGAGCTAAAACAAATAGAAGCGGGTGTCCCACAGGGATCTGTGCTTGGCCCCCTCCTATATCTACTATACACAAACGATCTGCCGAAGGAGCCGGGCGGCAACATTGCCCTATATGCAGATGATACTGCATTATACCACAGTGGCAGAAACATCAACTATTTAGCCTACCGCCTACAACGACACCTAGACAAAGTGACAAAGTGGTGCAATCTATGGAAGATAAAGATAAACGCAGACAAATGCCAGACTATCTTATTCAGCCACAAAATCAAACGCCCCATAGTGAACATCACGCACAACAACCAGGTACTACCCTGGAGAGAAGTAGTTACCTACCTCGGGCTAAAGCTGGATAAGAATCTGACATTTGTGCATCACATTAAAGAGGCCAGAAACAAGGGCTCCGCCCGGCTCTTTCAGTTATATCCTCTCCTTAAAGGCAGGGGACTCACAATACCTGCCAAGCTCAAAATTTGGAAAACGATCATCCTGCCAGCCATGCTCTACGGTTCAGAAGCGTGGAGTATGGCAGCAGACACCAACCTTAAACAGTTGGAAATCATCCAGAACAAAGCCTTCCGTATAGTTGCAGACGCTCCATGGTTCTCGAGCAATGAGGAGATCAGAGCAATGTTAGGGCAGCCATCATTTTATCAACTCATAAAACAAAAATCATTAAAATTCTACGAATCATCCAATGCATCACCACACCAACTCATCAACTCTCTGGGAAGGGATGAAAACCCTGGCCAGAGAGCACCAATCGCCACCATCCATCGCCAATTCAGGCGTTAGTCATATAAATTCATGTGCAAACATACATTTACACCATCATCGCTGCCGCCTCCACAACCATCATCTATCCAGGGGAAAACCGACCCCTAGCCAATACCACATATAACCCTGAATCCGCACCATAAAGGAACACCTCGTAAGACAGAGCGTTTCAAGGACGCTGGTTCTTCAAGTACACCATGGGTATAGACCCAGCCATTTCATGTCGGCGGGTGCCACTGTGTGGGGAGACGCTGACTAGAGCGGAGCGCTTGCTACTGGTGTTGCTGCTGCCGTACGTTGGTTCGAGATGCCGCCCAAGACTAGCGGGAAGGCCGCCAAGAAGGCTGGCAAGGCGCAGAAGAACATTTCGAAGGGCGACAAGAAGAAGAAGCGCAAGAGGAAGGAGAGCTATGCCATCTACATCTACAAGGTGCTGAAGCAGGTGCACCCTGACACGGGCATCTCGTCGAAGGCGATGAGCATCATGAACAGCTTCGTGAACGACATTTTCGAGCGCATTGCGGCCGAGGCTTCTCGCCTGGCGCACTACAACAAGCGCTCGACCATCACGTCCCGCGAGATCCAGACCGCTGTGCGGCTGTTGCTGCCTGGCGAGCTGGCCAAGCACGCCGTGAGCGAGGGCACGAAGGCGGTGACCAAGTACACGAGCTCCAAGTAAGGAGGTGGCTCTGGAATGGAAGGAAGGATGGAGAAGGCTCCTCCGTTGCGAGAGCGGCAAAACGGCCCTTTTCAGGGCCACCAACTTGCCTTTTGCGGGAAGGGCGGAATTGTTGTTGTTGTTGTTTGTGTGGACGGCTGTGATGTATGTGTGCATTTTGATTGTGGGTGGGGGGGCGCGTCAAAGCGTGTTGCGCGGGGTACGGCCACGAGGTTGGTCGCCGTGGCGTGGAATGGTGGCACGCCTCGTTGGCGTGGTTTTTGACCCATTGGTGTTGTTGGTGTGTGTGTGTGTGTGTGTGTTACCCGTCTGCGAGGGGGGACAGTGCGATCGGCGACTTTTGTGTCACCGTAACGACGGCCGTTTGCGGGTTTGTTTTTTTTGCACATCATACATGGCGAGGGTGAAATGTGAAATGTTTTTGTTTGGTTTTTTTTTTGCCGCCCACTATTCCCTTTGCTGTACGCCGAGTTTGACAATGGTGCGACGTAACTGCAGCGTGGAGGTGTGTGAGTGACGTTGAAATGAACGTGCCATTAAGACGCATTGTTGTTGTATTGTACTGTACGTGTACGGCGACACGCACGATGATGTACCATTCGACTCTGATGTTTGATAGCCGTGTCTGACTGATTGCGTACGACGCACGCACACCGATGTCGTCATTCAAGATGCACGCTAGACGACGACGGCGGCGGTCGTTTGTTTGGCGAATGTCTGTACACGTGTTTGTCTGTGTCCATCCGGTATGTATTTGTTTGTTTGAAAGTGTTTTGTGTGTCGGTGACGTGGTCCGATCCGTCGCCCCCTGAGTAACTGTCGATCGGCGCGATAGACCGGCGTCACGCAACTGAACCGAAGTCTTGGGCACACCCGTCATACTGTTGTACACCGTCGCGCTGAGAACGGTAACGAAAGGTTGACTTTGATCGGTCGAATGTCTGGGCAGAACGTGAGGAATGAGGCAAGAGTGCAAGGAGGGGGGGCAAAAGAGAGAGGAAGGGAAAAAGGGGAGAAACGCATTCGTAGAGCAACGGAACGTTCCCGTGTCGGAGGCGTATTGGAGCCGCACTGAAATGCGTTTAACGGCGGCGCGGCTGCAAGTGTCTGCCGTGGTGAACGTTACCTTTGACGGCTGCATTGGGCTTTGCCTTTGCCTTTGCTTTCGCTTTCGCTTTCGCGTTCGCGTTCGCTTTCGCTTTCCCGGATGTACGTAACGTTTGTTGATATGGTTCTGAGGAAGAGTGTATGACAGTGCCGTGCCGTCCATGTTCGTGTGCCCTCCCATTGTGTGTATGCTATTGTCTGTGTACTTGAATGATGTATGTAGGTGTTAGTGGACATGTTTTACCAGTGGGGGGAAATGGATCGTCGATAGTTGCCGTCACTCTGTCACGGTCGAGATGACGCACCCTCCGTACAGAAAGGTGTCGAGAAAGTGAGTGAGTGTGTGTGTGTGTGTGTGTGTGTGCGTCCGTGAATTGGCAGTGTTTGGAGGTGGGCGTGCCCTGGATGTGGCCCGGAAAAGGCTGTTCGTTAGGCGGTAGTGTTGTGTGGACAGGGGAGGGGCATGCGTAACGCTGCTGGCATGGCATTTCGGGAGATGGGAGGGGGCAAACGAGGAAACGAGGAGCGGCGGCCAAAGACGGGACGGGGAGGGGCGCGGTGTGGGTGGCTTGCGCCTGTGCTCGGCGTTGTGGTTTGTGCAAAAGAGGAGGAGAAAAACAATGTGAGTTGCCAGGGAGGGGAGCGGTGTTGTGGTTGTCGTGGTGTAGCCGCAGACGCGGCTGTCAGTGAACGTGGCGAGACGGACGGATGCGCGGAGGGGCGGGGGCGGCGCATTTCGCCGGTGCCGTGCCGTGCCATGCCATGCCTGAAAGCCGCGTGGTCGCTGTGTTGTTGGTGGCGTGGGGGCGAGGAGAGTACCGTACGGGTGTGCTTGTGCGCCGGAAATGGCACACTGCGCCCGCCCGTCTCGGAGGCTGATGGCTGTGGTGTGGAAATGGGGCGCGGTGATGTTGAAGCAGTTGAAGAACAGAAAAGAAACCAAGAAAACGGAAGGCGTGATGCGGCGGTGGTGGTGAGAGCGGGAAAAACAAAACAAAAAAAAAAAAAAAAAAAAAACAACAAAAAAAAAGAAGGAAAAACAACAAGAAACAAAAAAGAAAACAAAAAGTCTATCAATATTAAAATGTAAATGGAAATGGAAATGGACCCAGGTATAACCTCCCTGCACAAATAGCAGAGAGTCCGATGATAATAAAAATGTGCCAGAATGTTAACGTCCCTACAAAACAAACCCAACGATAATATTAATGAAAGAGTGAACCGTATGTAACATTGCAACAGACATAATGAAACCTGATAAATTGTATAAGGGCAGCAGCGTTGACCTTTGGCCCTGTATTCAGAATAAAAAGAGCCAAAGATCGTTACCCCAATGAAAAAGACACTGAAACACGTATGTAACATAGTAGCGATGGCGAGACATTGTAGCATCTGTGACCAGAGAGTTTGCGCTGGACTGCGCGAGTGTTGCGAGCGGTTCTCAGTCAGTCAGTCAGTCAGTCAGTCAGTCTGTCAGTAGTCGTTGCGAGTCCGTAGCTCTGTGTAGTTGAGGGCTGTACTCTGTCAGTAGTCGTCGCGTGCAGTACGCTAATAGTCGTCATGCAGAGCGGTCGGTCAGTAGTAGCAGCCGAGTGCGGTTGTGTGATGTAGGCGGTCGGCAACACTGGTCAAGATGGTGAATAAGGTATACTGTTAATTAATATAATCATTAGATAATGAAAAATTGTATTTATTGTAATTATTCTCCAACAAGTTCCCCAATAATAGGTTTTATTTCAAAAGCATTTTTCAAACATTTAATTTTGTATTGAACTAAAGAGTTCGTTGCACTTCACATTTCATTCCACTTCTTTGAAGAAAAATGCCACTAAAATCACAAAAAAAGAGAATATTATTATTTGCAATGCAGTTCCTTCAAGCGCTGCGCAACAACCAGAGCAGAAATGTGACATCCATTTATTCGGAGGTAAGACTTTAATTCTGATTGTTTTGCACAGGGCCAAAGACCGATATTTCGGTTTAATTGAAGTTTCTTGTCACTGAACGGACTTTTTTAAATGTTGTGTGAAGACTTTATATTTGAGTCAGATTGCGAATTTCACATTTTTGTTGCCATTTTCAATACCTCTCATTGTGGGCGAGGTTACAATTAGCGCAATGTCCATTAGCATCCGTAAATAACATTGTCCATTGTTTTAAATTTTGCTGGGAGGTTACAACACACACACAAAAAAAAAACAAAAAAAACAAAAAATTGCATTTATATCCGCTCCTCAATTGTAGATACCCCTTACACAGCTGTGTGCAATGAATGAGTGCTGGCTGGTAATTAATTGCACTCCTTGGAGGGAAATGCCATAGGAAGTAGTCTTTAAAACGTGAATGTTTTTCGTTAAGAGACAAAAGTTACTTTAGAAAAAAAGTAATAGTGGGGCTTTTGTTGTTGAACAAAATAAGTACAATGAACATACGTTATCAGATTTGCGCAATGCAGCGTCACACCACCTTTTGATTGTAACACAATATACTATACATCGTCCCGAACCGTGACCAGAGTCGCGAGACGAGCAGAGCACGCCGCCGACGCCCGCTCAGTACAACCGTCCACCCGCTACTACTGTCGACCGACTACTACCTCTCCCGACTCGCGCTACAATATATATAACAACTGTTCCTGGCGACCCGGTGCGTGCCACTACTGTCGTCTGGCGCGGTCCAAGCGCCGACTAGCAGCGAGAAAGAACTCTCTGGTCAGACAGAGATGCTGTCATGCCTCGCCATCGCTCTGGTAATGAATACATACGTGTTGCAGCGTGCGTACCACCGGAACACGCAGTGGCGGAGCCAAAGACTGTGTTGTCGAGGTCGAGTGCGAGTGGGAAGAGAGGCAGCGTCGGCACGGAGATGCAAGCGAGCGCGAGACGCACGGGGGCTGCGGCGTGGCGCGTTTGCGGTCGGCGCCTTTGGTGGCAACGGCCGGGACAAGCAGCGGTGTATGGTGTGGTGCGGGGCGGACAGGGGCGGCGGTGGACGGGGAGGAGGCGGCGCGACGACGGCATGGGGGCGAAAACGGGACGGGGGACGGCGGATGTTGAGAGGCGTCACGCGCGGACAGGACACAGACACAGAGACACACAGATTGGAAAGGGAGGGTGCGCGGTAGTAGTTGGGAATGTGCGTACCGTGCGGGATGGGAGTGGGCGAGGAACACGGTCGTGGCCCCTGTTTTGGGTGCGTGTGATGACGTCGGTGTGTTGTGGGAAGGGAAGGTGCTGTGGCGGCGGCGCGTAATGGGCGTAGGCCGAAAAGAGAAAGGAACGTGGGCAGTGTGTTGGCAAGCGTCGGTTCGACTGCGACGTTGATGGGCAGGGCAGGGCAGGGCAGGGCAAGGTTAATGGTGGTAGGAGTAGGCGTGTGGGCGCAAAAAATCTGCCGCTGCAGGCGGTGCCGTAACCGCCATGGCGGGAAGGAGAGAGGGCCAAAGAAAGAAAGAAAGAAAGAAAGAAGAAAACAAAAAAAAAAAAACAAAAAAAGGAGGGGGGGGCGAAAGTGGAGAGGCGGTGGTGTGAGAAGGGCGGGGGCGGAAGGAAGGCAGGAAGGACAAGAGGCGAGGCGACGGCTTGCTTTGTGTATCGGTCGGTCTCTGGCTATGCTTCGTTTTCTGCAGCAGGGTCGGTGCGCGGCGTGGCTCGCGGCAGTGGGAACGCCTGGTGGCTGGACGGCCAGCAATGCGGTTGGATGGGCGGCCACAGCACCGCACCTGTGCCCGAGGAGGAGACGCTGGCGGCGGGCCCTGAGGTGAGGCCGGCTCGGCTGGGGCTGGGGCTGTGGATGTGTAGGTGTGCGCCGCTGCTGCAACAACGAGTAAAACGCGAGAAGGAGGGATGGCGGTAGAGAGAAAAAAAAAAAAAAAAAAAAAAAAAAGGTCGTGTTGTGTTGATGCGCAGGCAGACGCGTACAGAGGGACGAGCCCGGTCTGCAGCAGGGTGTGGCCGTGCCGAGTGCAGAGCAGCGGCGGCTCGGTTCGGTTCGGCCCGGCCCGGCGGGCCGCGCTGTTGTCGCGGACGTGAGCGCCCCCTGGCGGGTGGCCGGAGGCGGCGCGGCGTGTTGGACGTGTGGCTGGTGGCAGTGCACAATTTGCGAGTGGCTGGCGGTGTGGTGTGGCGGTTGGCGCGTCGGGCGGCGGAGAGGTATGTGTTGCGGGCGCCCTTTGCTGCGCTGCGTCGTTGCGTGTGCCGTACAGGGCGGGCGCTTGTCGACTGTGTGGGCGGTGTGGCGAATTGGCGTGAAACGGCTGCCGAGAGGTGTGTGGTAGCGAGCCGGTCGGTGGTGTCAGTGCGAAGGGGAATGTGCGTGCGTTTGGCGGTTTCGGTGTGCTTTTTGCGGCGTGAGAGTGGGAATTAGTGGGGCCGGCTGTTGTGTTGGTTCCTTGTGTCTTGTGTCGCGTAGCTTGATGGCAACGTGGAAGGACGCCGGTTTCGTTTCGAGCCTTGCGTGTGGTTGTCGACGTTGACTGGTTGGCGTGTGCCGATGCACGTGCATGTGTGGGTCGCGAGTGCGTTTTTGGCTGGCTGTGTGTGTGTGTGTGTGTGTGTTTTTGGGGGGGAAGGGGGAGGCGGTGGTGAAAGTGCAGTCGTTGCCACGGGCGTCGTCGGGTGGGGCTGGGGCTGTGCGTCGTGGCGGAAAGGTGGTAGGTTGCGGGAAGCGAGCCCGTCGTTGACGGTGTCGCGTGAGTTGTGAATCGAGTGGGGCGCGGGGCGCGGGACAGGAGCAGCGTGCCGCTGCGTCGTGGTCGTCAGCAGAGGCTGTGCGTGTGCTTGTCCTTTTTGTGGGCGGTTCGTGCGAGGCGTTTTTTTTTTTGTTTTGTGTTGCCCTAGTTGTTAGTTTATTTTGTTTGTGTTTGTTATTTTGAGACGACGACTGGTTGGTGGCGTGCGCGCGAAGTGGCGGTGTGCGCTTCCCGTGTCGTTTGTGTTGTTTGGTTTTTTTGTTTTTGTGTGTTTTTTGTTTTTTGCACTGGGCCCCGGTGGGTGGGTGCGTGTGTGTCGATTGCCGGCTGGCGAAAGGTGCGCCATCGGCGGGGTGGGTCGCCGGCACAAGTAGAGGCGGCGGCGTTGTTGCTGTTGTTGTGTGGTGTTTGTTTTGTTCGGCTGTGTCGGCGAGCTGTGTTGCGGTGCGTGTGAATGGTGGTGCAAAAGTGCTGGCGTTGGGGCTGCGACTGCGACGGCGGCGAGCCGCGGGCGCGCCATTGATAGTGATGTTGTGAACAGCGGCTGTGTACGGTAGTGGTGTTGTTGTAGCACGACGTGCATCCGGGCCGGCGCGGAAAGCGCAGTTGCGGGCGGTTGCCCTTCGGTGCCAGCCATGTCGCGTGAGCGGCGGGTTGCTCTGGTGTCGACACGTGGTGCTCTGGGTTGTTGTGTGGTGCCCTTTGGCCGGTGGGGGTGGTTCGCGTGTGTCTCGTTCGCGCTCGGTGTCTGGTCGTGGTCGTGCTGCTCCCCCGTCTGTCGGCGGTTTCCGACGTCGTCTGTACGTTTTTGTTCGTTTGCGGCGTGCCTGCCGACGTCGTCCCGTCGCGACCTTTCAACCGAAAGTGTGGCGCCCGAAGGTGAACGAACGTAACCCTGACCTCGGCGCTTTACGCTGAGCCGAGCGAACCGAACCGAACCTGTGGTGTGGCGAGGTGAGCTCAGCCTGTGAGCCCCTAACGTCTACGTAAGGTAAGCTGTCCGGCTCACGCCTCACGTTTGAACGCCTTTTTAACCTACGTTTGACGCTTCTCAACCTAGCACTAACCTAACCTAACCTAACCTAACCTAACCTAACCTAACCTAACCTCTGACGCCTGACGTGTTTGAATGCTTAACCTAAGTTTGACGCTTAACCTAACCCAAGTCCCCTTAACCTAACCCACGTCCACCTAACCTAACCTAACGTAGACGTGTAAACGTAATGTGTAACGCGTAACGTGTAAGGTCGGCTGTCGTGTGTGCTTGACGGCAGATTGGGTTGGTCTGTAGATTCGGATTGCGGTTTGCCTCGGTCGAGGGGTTGGGTCGGAAGCGGCGAGGGGCGGCGGCGCCTGTTGCGCAGGCGGCGTCCGTTTGCGGCGGGCAATTGTTGAGAAACGGCTGTGAATGTTGGCGGGCGAGAGGAGGAGGACGGCGCGCGATGTGGCCCGACGGCTGCGGGCCGATCGGGAAACGGCGGGAGGGCGACGGAAGGCGATGGGGCGGCGGAGGCGCGTTTGCACGGCCGTCATCGCCGCACGCCTCGGCTTGTGTGGCTGTGGCGCCGGCCGCGCTGGCCGGGCTGCCGCGGCGACGGTGTGGGAGTTTTGCCGAAGGTTTGGCCATTGTGGCGGGTCGTCGGCTGGGGCTGTGGGGGCGGCATTTGGGCGGGGGCGGCGATTCTCGGCGGGCCGACGCAGGCTGTAGCGCGCGGTAGCTGCAGTTTGGCCGTGGTTTGCGGCGCTGCCGTGGCGACTGGTTGGCGACTGTGGTGTGGCTGTGTGTAGCCCCATCCTCGGTGGTTTGAAAGGCGCGGGCGGTTGTGGCGCAGGTTTGGGGCTGCTCCGCACAGGCTGTCGGACGTTGGGCGGTAGCAAGCGCGGGAGGCGCGGCGCGGCGGCGCGCAGAGTGGCGGCCGCTCTCTCGGCCGTCCGCGCCCGCCCGCGACACTGGCTGGGCCTTGTGATTCTCTGCTCTGCTGCTGTGCTGTGCTTGCGTGCCTGCCGTCCCGCTCGCTCTCGCTGTGTGTTACGCGCGTCGTCGAAATGGCAGATCAGGCGGCTACGAACGAGACTGCTGCGGCACCCGCCGCCACCGGCACTACGAAGAAGGCCAAGTCTGCGTCGTCTGCGAAGAAGCCGCGCGCCAAGCCTGCGCACCCGCGCACCTCTGAGATGGTGACGGCCGCCATCAAGAGTCTGAAGGAGCGCGGCGGGTCGTCGCTGCAGGCGATCAAGAAGTACATAGCCGCGCACTACAAGCTGGACGCGGAGAAGCTGGCGCCGTTTATCAAGAAGTACCTCAAGTCGGCCGTCGTGGCGGGCGAGCTGGTGCAGACGAAGGGGAAGGGCGCGTCCGGCTCGTTCAAGCTTGCCGGCGCCGGCGGCGGGGGGGCGGCCGAGGGCGGCAAGGCTCGTGCTGGCGGTGCCAAGAAGAAGCGCGCCGCTCCGGCCAGCAAGGAGAAGAAGGGCGCCCGTGCGGCCGGCGCAAAGAAGGCTGGTGGCGTGAAGGCGGCGACCGGTCGGAAGGCGGGCGCCGCCAAGAAGGCGTCTGCGGCGTCGGCCGCTCCCGCGGGTGCGAAGAAGGCGGCTGCGGCCAAGCCGGCCAAGGCCAAGTCGCCGTCGAAGGCGAAGAAGGCCGCCAAGGTTCCGACGAAGAAGCCGAAGGCGCCGCGCCCGAAGAAGGCGACGACGCCGTCTAAGGCGAAGGCTTCGCCCAAGAAGAAGAAGTAGAGTAGAGGAGAAAGAGATGGGAGAAAGGAAGGGTTTGGCGCTTGACTCCGTCGTCCCCACCCCCCGTCGTCGTCTAGTGGCGCGCAAGAGACGCGCGGCCCAAAACGGCCCTTCTCAGGGCCATCAAAGCACGTCGGGGAAGGTTTTGATTGTCGTGTTGCGTTTGGTGTGGGTGTCTGTCTGGCGTTTCTGTATGCCCGTGGGGATGCTGTTTGCGTGCCGTGGTGGTTGGATTGCGGGGGTCGGTGGCGGGTGTGGGCGGCGGTAGCGGTAAGCGGTGTTGTTGTTGTTGTTGTTGTTGTCGTGGTTGATTGTCGCCGTGTTTGTGGCGGCGGCCGACGGTTGGTTTTCTGTCACGTTGTTTTGTTTGAATACGTTGGTTGGCTTGCCTGCGTTCGTTCTTCTCGGATGTCTGTCTTGTCGAGTCGAGTCGTGTCTGGTCTTTGTTTTGTTTTGTTCCTTTGTGTGTGTGTGTGTTATGTTTTGCAACGGGGGGCACGTTGAGATGTGGAAGGAATCGGCGGGGATTTCGGTGGCGTGTAGAGCGAGCGAGCGCGCCTGCCTGGCCGTTGGCCGTCGGAGTGGAGTGCGGGTTTTTTTGTTTTCGAAACGAAAGCGGCGGCCGGCCAGCCACCCGTGCGGTGTGACGTCGGCCGTTGGGTATTGTGCGCTTTGAGCGCCGGGGAGGGATGATGTGTGATTGTTGCGCGCTGCTAGCAGGCAGGCAGAGTGAGCGGGTGTGGCGGACGGACGGGAAGTGGTGGTTTTTGTTTTTGGGTTGCGGGGCGAGAGGCAGGCGACCGACAAAGTTTGCTCGCGACGGAGAGATGTTAGTGGCCCTGAAAAGGGCCGTTTTTGTTTGTGCGGTGCGGTGCCGCGGCGCGGTTTAGGCGCGCTCGCCGCGGATGCGGCGCGCGAGCTGGATGTCCTTGGGCATGATGGTGACGCGCTTGGCGTGGATTGCGCACAGGTTGGTGTCTTCGAAGAGGCCGACGAGGTAGGCCTCGCTGGCCTCCTGCAGGGCCATGACTGCGGAGCTCTGGAAGCGCAGGTCGGTCTTGAAGTCCTGGGCGATCTCGCGCACTAGGCGCTGGAATGGCAGCTTGCGGATGAGCAGCTCTGTGCTCTTCTGGTAGCGCCTGATTTCTCGCAGGGCGACGGTGCCCGGCCTGTAGCGGTGGGGCTTCTTGACGCCTCCGGTGGCGGGCGCGCTCTTCCTCGCCGCCTTGGTGGCGAGCTGTTTGCGCGGCGCCTTTCCGCCGGTGGACTTGCGGGCCGTTTGCTTTGTGCGGGCCATGGCGGTAGCGGTAGCGGAGCGGCGTGCGTGGAGGTTAGGTGCGGCGCGGCGTCCGGTGCTGCCTTGACAACGGGCCCGCGCGCCTCCGTGCTGCGCTTATATGCCCTCGGTTGCGCGTGGTGGGGGGAGGGCGGGCCAGAGTCTATATAGGGGGGCGGCGGGCGCGCTGGGCGCAGACCGTAGCCGACTCGCCAGCCGCTGCAGCTGCTGTTTGTGCACGTTTTGCTTTGCCCGAGGAAGGAAGGATGACAGGCCGCGGCAAGGGAGGAAAGGGGCTCGGCAAGGGTGGCGCCAAGCGGCACCGCAAGGTGTTGCGCGACAACATCCAGGGCATCACGAAGCCCGCCATCCGCCGCCTGGCTCGCAGGGGCGGCGTGAAGCGCATCTCTGGTCTGATCTACGAGGAGACCCGCGGGGTGCTGAAGGTGTTCCTGGAGAACGTGATCCGCGACGCGGTGACGTACACTGAGCACGCCAAGCGCAAGACTGTGACGGCCATGGACGTGGTGTACGCCCTGAAGAGGCAGGGGCGCACCCTGTACGGTTTCGGCGGTTAGGCTGCGTCGCAGCGGGCGCTGGCCTTCCCGCGGCCGTGCTTGTGGGTGGGAGAGACTAGAAAACGGCCCTTTTCAGGGCCACCACACTGTTCGGAAGTTGAAAAGTGCGAAAGAGTCTGTGTTGTTGCTGCGTGTGTGCGCTGTGTTGTTTGTTTGTTTGTTTGTTTCTTTCTTTCTTTCCGTTTTGAGCGACGTGATGTGACTGGGAGGGGAGAAGGAAAGGAAACGTGTCATGTGGCTGGCTGTGTGTGGAGCTGCTTCGTTTGTGTGTTTGTTATTGTGTGTCTTTGTATCGATCGCGACGGAGATGGCGGGCTGTGTGTTGTTGTGCGAGAGGCGGTGATTATTTGCTTGCGTGGTTTGGCTCTGTGTGTTTGTTTGCGGCGGCGTTGGGGTTTCCGAGGCAAGGCGTGTGGGCATAGGCGGCCGGATCAGCTGTTTCGTTCGTGTCGACGGCCGTTGCGCGCGGGAGTGGAGGGCGGTGTGTCGACACGCCTCCCTTTAACAATGGTCATTATTGCTGCCGTTGTCGGTTTGGAAGGCGACTGCGACCGTGCAAAATGTGTGTGTGTGTGTGTGTGTGTGTGTGTTGGGCCACACGGGCTGTGTGGACGACAAGATGGCGGACGTGCGCCGGCGGCGGCTGTGCTGTGACAGTGCAAAGTTAAAACAAAACAAGGTGCGGCGAGGACGACTGAAATTTTGCTTTGGACGTAGGTTTGTGTGGTGGCCCTGAAAAGGGCCGATTGTTGTGGGCCGAGCCGGCAAAGCGCGTTGCGTGCAGGGGAGCACGCGGCGCTGCGATTGCCTGGCCTCCTTTAGGCCTTCTTCTCGGTCTTCTTTGGCAGCAGGACGGCCTGGATGTTGGGCAGGACACCACCCTGTGCGATGGTGACGCCCGACAGGAGCTTGTTGAGCTCCTCGTCGTTGCGGATGGCAAGCTGCAGGTGGCGCGGGATGATGCGCGTCTTCTTGTTGTCGCGGGCCGCGTTTCCGGCCAGCTCGAGCACCTCAGCCGCGAGGTACTCCATGACGGCGGCGAGGTAGACGGGCGCCCCGGCGCCGACGCGCTCTGCGTAGTTTCCCTTGCGCAGGAGGCGGTGGATTCTGCCGACCGGGAACTGGAGCCCAGCCCTGCTTGAGCGGGACTTTGACTTGCCCTTGACTTTGCCTCCCTTTCCGCGTCCGGACATGGCGATGGGCTAGCGACGGTGCACACGAAACGGAAACGAAAACGACCGGTGCGAGCGGCAGCGAGTCGAGCAGCGGAGTGCGTGCCGGCGCAGCCGGGGTGGGGGTGCTTTATGGGCTCGGGTGCGGCGGCCGGTTGCGCGCGCGCCCCATTGGTCGGCGGCCGCAACAGGGCGAGCTGGTAAAGGTGCGGCGGCGGCTGGCGGCGGGTGCCAGGCCAGGCCATTCCGAGGTGGGACTGCGAAGCGGACGGACGTGCGTCTACCTGTGCTCCGCGCCGCTATTGTGCTCCCAGCCCTGGAAATTCCCACCGCGCGCTCTCGCCGCCTTTGTCCAGAGCTCGCCTCGTTGCTTGCTTCTCGTGTGCTTGGTCGCCGCCTTGCGTGCTCGCGCTATAGCGGCGTGTTTTGCCGTACCGTCGGGGCTAGCGGGTTTCCGGACGTGGTCGAGTGTGTGTTTTCAGGAAAAGCAAAACTGTCGATTCTAGAAAAGCAAAAGTCGTGTTGCACACTCAAGACCGGGGACGGAATTCTGGACCACTGAGCGCTCGTTCTGACATGGGATAGATCGAGAAGAAAAAAGAAGAACATCGCGCCGCAAGTAGGCGACTATAAATCAGCGATATTGTTCGAGAATTTCTGTGCCATAGGTGTTAGGGAAGCTGCAGTCCAGGGACCCGCCGAGCCACACAGTCAAACAGACTGACTGTGAGGCCCTTGGTGGTATCCCGCGCCTGCTAGGTGTAGGGAAAGGTCACTGGCACGGAAATTGTCGAAATATAGGACAAATTCAGTAAACCGTTTCGTTTCACGGTTGCCCCACTATGGGGCACCCACAGGATCGACATCCAAGCGGCGACTCACACAGTGTGGACCCGACATCTATCGCGACTACATCATCATCTCTTTCTTCATCTATGGACCACCCACCCCCATCACCATCTTCAGTCACTAGCTCGGACTCTGACAATCTTGTCATTGCCACCGACAGTGACAGCAGCTCTATCTCGTCACTGGGCGAGGGACGTCTGCGGCGAAGCGGGAGGCTGCTTCAAAAACAGGAAAAATCTGGGCAGCCCCTGCAACCCGCTATTGCAGAAGAAATTCAACTGCACACGCCACCTGCCTCAGCAAAAGAAAACCCAAAACACGTCGAAACGGCAGAACAGGTAAATCCTGTTCTGCCACAGCAATGCCAGGGCACAGAAATCGAAATCACGAAATCTGACCGCCCCCAAAAACCAACAGATATCAGTGCGAACGCAGAAAGCGCAGCACCAACGCCAAAGGCCACCCAGACGACGTCAGAGGGCGGCAACAGGGGACAGGAGAAAATAAGTACAGTAGCTCCCCAGGCGCAAGGGGGCCCCACACAAAATAGAAACCAAAGAACTAACAGAGGTCGAAGGGTTCCCCCTATCACTGTGTTCGAGACCAAAGGGTACACGACCTTGATAGGACAAATTCAAGGAAAGCTAATGGGTGCCCTCAGTACCACGTACAAGGGTGATAGCATTGTCTATCAGGCTACTAACCCAGAGGATTTCCAATACCTCAAGCAAGAATTCAGGAAGCGTAATCTAGAATTCTTCACGTACAACGACGACCCGAAGAGTACACTGAAGGTCGTCGTTAAAAGACTGACGCCCTACTGGACCCCAGAGGACGTCAAGAACGCACTCGCCGAGAAGGGCTTTCCGGTGCAAGACGTATTCCAAATGTCTAAGCCGCAGACAGAAATCGATGACTCTGGAAACATAGTATCAGCGCCAAGACGAAAAACGGCCAATTTCCAGGTCAATCTATTGAACACGGCGGAGGCTAGGAAAATATTCAAAGTGGAGAGACTACTTCATATGAAGGTTACCATAGAATTATACCAAAAACCAAGTGGGCCGACACAGTGCTATCTATGCCAGAGATTTCGACATGGGGCAAACCAATGCGAACTCGCCCCCAGGTGCGTTAAATGTGCAGGACCGCATCTTTCTGGCGCCTGCACAAAGAAAAGAGAAGAACCGGCCATATGTGCCAACTGTAGGGGCAACCATCCAGCCTCCTTCAGGGGCTGCCCAGAACGACTGAAGATCGTCCAGGCGTGGGAGCGACAGCGAGCATCAGCTCCTAGAAGGCAGGAACCACTTCCTAGGGCGCCACAGAAAAACTCCAACCCCCCTCCAGCACTATCCATGGAAGAAGTAAACCCCCCACCATCCCCGACTCCTACTAGAGCAGAAACAAGTCCTCCCAACCCTACTCAAACCCAGAGGAGTACAGAACCATCCACTCCACAACATCAGTCACACCAAGACGATAGCCCTACCGGCATTAGAACCTTAGCCGAGGTTGTGAAAACTGTGCGCACTCCTCCCCCCTCAAATACCCCTAAACCAAAGCCGCAAAGATCCCCCCTCAAGGCAACTCTGCCTGTAAAAAGAACCCCACCCCCACAGGTCGTCTCTCCCCCACAAACCACACCCCTCCCCATCCCAACCCAACCTGAAACAAAGAAGGCAGAGACAACGCCACTGCCCTCAACATCAAAGGCTACAAATGTACAACCACCAAGGGTCATACCAGCCCAAGCCATACCCACCGAATCCGCCCAAGCCACAGCTGCACCAGCAGATTCCAACAACACTACTAACATCGTCAGTGGCCAGACCACTGCACAGGAAAGTTCTGTTCAGATCGAACAAGAACAGCCACTCCAGTTCCTATCAAAGATTTGGGCGCTCATTAAGTCCCTCATTTCACCAGCCGTCCTTGAAGGCATAACCCAGCTATGCACCAAAGTAGCAGCAGCCCCAGACTTAATTTCAACAATCACAATACTCGCCACCAACATCCTACCACTGCTTTCCAATGGCAAATGAAGATGAGAAGCAACATATCACCATCGCCATCTGGAATGCAGATGGCATCTATCACGACAGGTTCGAGCTCGAGATGTTCTTGGACGATCATGGAATCGATGTGGCTCTCCTCAGTGAGACCCATCTCACCCCTGACGACACCTTTCAGGTCCGCAACTATCAACTAATTAGGACGGACCGTCCTAACAGGCAAGGTGGCGGTACAGGTATCCTAATAAAACGGCGCATATGCCATCGCCAGGTACCTGTACCAAGACTGATTAACACAGAGGCAACAGCGGTAGAGGTTGTTCTCAACAACCGCCCCACACACCTGGTGGCAGTATACCATCCACCGAGCACAACACTATTTCCCCACGACCTGGACGGTCTCCTGAATGGCAGTCACAATACAATAGTAGGAGGGGACCTGAACGCCAAGCACAGGGCATGGGGTTGCCGCACCACGAACACCAGTGGAAATCGGTTATTAAGGTATCTTGATAACCATCCAGCAGTGCAGGTTGTCTCTCCAGACGAGCCTACTCACTTCCCGTATGATTCAAGGTGTCGACCAGACATACTTGACATATTTTTACTAAAAAATATCAATCTAGCAACCACTACAGAAGTTGTCAACAGTCTTAACTCAGATCACAGCCCTGTGGTACTCAGATTTGAGGGAGATCAGGACGTTCCCAACAACAGAGTACACACAACACTGTACACTGACTGGGAGAGATACAAGCAACTGGTTGCCTCACACATCCCAGACCATGCACCAGACATGCCAACCCACGCGGAAATAGATCTAGCCATAGAGGAGTTTACCAACATTATCAAGGCGTGTGGAAAGGCTGCCACCACCAAAATCACACATAACAATGGGCGATCCAACCTGCCCCCAGATCTAGCACAGCTAATATCGGACAAAAACCGCACGCGTAAAAGATGGCAGACCTTCCGAGACCCTCAGGATAGGAGACGCATGACCCAGATGGGCCATGAAATACAGACAAGACTGAAACTCCTGAGATGTTCCAGGTGGGAACAAAGTCTTCAGGCAGCTGAGAGAAATCCGGAAAAGTTCTGGGGGATAATAAAAGCTAGGCGGCAACCCCACAAAGCCAACAGACCACTACACGGGCAGAACGGGTTGGTTTACACACCAGAGGACAAAGCGACTGCCATGTCAAACACCCTCGAGCTCCAATTCCAGGAGAATGTCATAGAGGACGACGAGGACGAAGCAGATGCCCTGGAACAGCGGGTGGAACGACACCTCCATCGCAGACTTCGCGCCAGGTCCGACACGACCTTCGAACTGACCAGCGAGCGTGTAGTTGCAGCTATCATCAGGCGAATCGGCACTGCAAAAGCCCCTGGTCCTGACAACATCAAACCACCCTTCCTTAAGGCCCTCCCCCAACCTGCAATCTCCCATCTCACTGCCATCCTAAATAATTGTCTTACAACTCAGTATTTCCCTTCAACCTGGAAGGTTGCTAAAGTAATTTCAATCCCAAAACCAAATAAAGATCACCTATTCCCTCAAAACCATCGACCAATCTCCCTGCTCAACCATCTATCAAAATTACTTGAAATCCTCATCCAAAACTCCCTACTACAATTCCTATCCGCCAACAACATCCTTATCGCCGAGCAATTTGGATTTCGTGCTGGGCATAGCACAACACAACAAGCCATTCGTCTGGTGGAGCACATCTGCACAGAGAAGAGCCAGGGCAATAGCACAGCTGCCATTTTCCTGGACATTGAAAAAGCGTTCGACCGGGTTTGGCATGGCGGTCTGCTATACAAACTGTCGAAGATGAACTGCCCACTTCACCTGCTTAAAATAGTCCACTCTTTCCTGGTGGAAAGAAAATTCTACTCTACAGTTGACCGAGCAAACAGCGAGCTAAAACAAATAGAAGCGGGTGTCCCACAGGGATCTGTGCTTGGCCCCCTCCTATATCTACTATACACAAACGATCTGCCGAAGGAGCCGGGCGGCAACATTGCCCTATATGCAGATGATACTGCATTATACCACAGTGGCAGAAACATCAACTATTTAGCCTACCGCCTACAACGACACCTAGACAAAGTGACAAAGTGGTGCAATCTATGGAAGATAAAGATAAACGCAGACAAATGCCAGACTATCTTATTCAGCCACAAAATCAAACGCCCCATAGTGAACATCACGCACAACAACCAGGTACTACCCTGGAGAGAAGTAGTTACCTACCTCGGGCTAAAGCTGGATAAGAATCTGACATTTGTGCATCACATTAAAGAGGCCAGAAACAAGGGCTCCGCCCGGCTCTTTCAGTTATATCCTCTCCTTAAAGGCAGGGGACTCACAATACCTGCCAAGCTCAAAATTTGGAAAACGATCATCCTGCCAGCCATGCTCTACGGTTCAGAAGCGTGGAGTATGGCAGCAGACACCAACCTTAAACAGTTGGAAATCATCCAGAACAAAGCCTTCCGTATAGTTGCAGACGCTCCATGGTTCTCGAGCAATGAGGAGATCAGAGCAATGTTAGGGCAGCCATCATTTTATCAACTCATAAAACAAAAATCATTAAAATTCTACGAATCATCCAATGCATCACCACACCAACTCATCAACTCTCTGGGAAGGGATGAAAACCCTGGCCAGAGAGCACCAATCGCCACCATCCATCGCCAATTCAGGCGTTAGTCATATAAATTCATGTGCAAACATACATTTACACCATCATCGCTGCCGCCTCCACAACCATCATCTATCCAGGGGAAAACCGACCCCTAGCCAATACCACATATAACCCTGAATCCGCACCATAAAGGAACACCTCGTAAGACAGAGCGTTTCAAGGACGCTGGTTCTTCAAGTACACCATGGGTATAGACCCAGCCATTTCATGTCGGCGGGTGCCACTGTGTGGGGAGACGCTGACTAGAGCGGAGCGCTTGCTACTGGTGTTGCTGCTGCCGTACGTTGGTTCGAGATGCCGCCCAAGACTAGCGGGAAGGCCGCCAAGAAGGCTGGCAAGGCGCAGAAGAACATTTCGAAGGGCGACAAGAAGAAGAAGCGCAAGAGGAAGGAGAGCTATGCCATCTACATCTACAAGGTGCTGAAGCAGGTGCACCCTGACACGGGCATCTCGTCGAAGGCGATGAGCATCATGAACAGCTTCGTGAACGACATTTTCGAGCGCATTGCGGCCGAGGCTTCTCGCCTGGCGCACTACAACAAGCGCTCGACCATCACGTCCCGCGAGATCCAGACCGCTGTGCGGCTGTTGCTGCCTGGCGAGCTGGCCAAGCACGCCGTGAGCGAGGGCACGAAGGCGGTGACCAAGTACACGAGCTCCAAGTAAGGAGGTGGCTCTGGAATGGAAGGAAGGATGGAGAAGGCTCCTCCGTTGCGAGAGCGGCAAAACGGCCCTTTTCAGGGCCACCAACTTGCCTTTTGCGGGAAGGGCGGAATTGTTGTTGTTGTTGTTTGTGTGGACGGCTGTGATGTATGTGTGCATTTTGATTGTGGGTGGGGGGGCGCGTCAAAGCGTGTTGCGCGGGGTACGGCCACGAGGTTGGTCGCCGTGGCGTGGAATGGTGGCACGCCTCGTTGGCGTGGTTTTTGACCCATTGGTGTTGTTGGTGTGTGTGTGTGTGTGTGTGTTACCCGTCTGCGAGGGGGGACAGTGCGATCGGCGACTTTTGTGTCACCGTAACGACGGCCGTTTGCGGGTTTGTTTTTTTTGCACATCATACATGGCGAGGGTGAAATGTGAAATGTTTTTGTTTGGTTTTTTTTTTGCCGCCCACTATTCCCTTTGCTGTACGCCGAGTTTGACAATGGTGCGACGTAACTGCAGCGTGGAGGTGTGTGAGTGACGTTGAAATGAACGTGCCATTAAGACGCATTGTTGTTGTATTGTACTGTACGTGTACGGCGACACGCACGATGATGTACCATTCGACTCTGATGTTTGATAGCCGTGTCTGACTGATTGCGTACGACGCACGCACACCGATGTCGTCATTCAAGATGCACGCTAGACGACGACGGCGGCGGTCGTTTGTTTGGCGAATGTCTGTACACGTGTTTGTCTGTGTCCATCCGGTATGTATTTGTTTGTTTGAAAGTGTTTTGTGTGTCGGTGACGTGGTCCGATCCGTCGCCCCCTGAGTAACTGTCGATCGGCGCGATAGACCGGCGTCACGCAACTGAACCGAAGTCTTGGGCACACCCGTCATACTGTTGTACACCGTCGCGCTGAGAACGGTAACGAAAGGTTGACTTTGATCGGTCGAATGTCTGGGCAGAACGTGAGGAATGAGGCAAGAGTGCAAGGAGGGGGGGCAAAAGAGAGAGGAAGGGAAAAAGGGGAGAAACGCATTCGTAGAGCAACGGAACGTTCCCGTGTCGGAGGCGTATTGGAGCCGCACTGAAATGCGTTTAACGGCGGCGCGGCTGCAAGTGTCTGCCGTGGTGAACGTTACCTTTGACGGCTGCATTGGGCTTTGCCTTTGCCTTTGCTTTCGCTTTCGCTTTCGCGTTCGCGTTCGCTTTCTCTTTCCCGGATGTACGTAACGTTTGTTGATATGGTTCTGAGGAAGAGTGTATGACAGTGCCGTGCCGTCCATGTTCGTGTGCCCTCCCATTGTGTGTATGCTATTGTCTGTGTACTTGAATGATGTATGTAGGTGTTAGTGGACATGTTTTACCAGTGGGGGGAAATGGATCGTCGATAGTTGCCGTCACTCTGTCACGGTCGAGATGACGCACCCTCCGTACAGAAAGGTGTCGAGAAAGTGAGTGAGTGTGTGTGTGTGTGTGTGTGTGTGCGTCCGTGAATTGGCAGTGTTTGGAGGTGGGCGTGCCCTGGATGTGGCCCGGAAAAGGCTGTTCGTTAGGCGGTAGTGTTGTGTGGACAGGGGAGGGGCATGCGTAACGCTGCTGGCATGGCATTTCGGGAGATGGGAGGGGGCAAACGAGGAAACGAGGAGCGGCGGCCAAAGACGGGACGGGGAGGGGCGCGGTGTGGGTGGCTTGCGCCTGTGCTCGGCGTTGTGGTTTGTGCAAAAGAGGAGGAGAAAAACAATGTGAGTTGCCAGGGAGGGGAGCGGTGTTGTGGTTGTCGTGGTGTAGCCGCAGACGCGGCTGTCAGTGAACGTGGCGAGACGGACGGATGCGCGGAGGGGCGGGGGCGGCGCATTTCGCCGGTGCCGTGCCGTGCCATGCCATGCCTGAAAGCCGCGTGGTCGCTGTGTTGTTGGTGGCGTGGGGGCGAGGAGAGTACCGTACGGGTGTGCTTGTGCGCCGGAAATGGCACACTGCGCCCGCCCGTCTCGGAGGCTGATGGCTGTGGTGTGGAAATGGGGCGCGGTGATGTTGAAGCAGTTGAAGAACAGAAAAGAAACCAAGAAAACGGAAGGCGTGATGCGGCGGTGGTGGTGAGAGCGGGAAAAACAAAACAACAACAAAAAAAAAAAAAACAACAAAAAAAAAGAAGGAAAAACAACAAGAAACAAAAAAGAAAACAAAAAGTCTATCAATATTAAAATGTAAATGGAAATGGAAATGGACCCAGGTATAACCTCCCTGCACAAATAGCAGAGAGTCCGATGATAATAAAAATGTGCCAGAATGTTAACGTCCCTACAAAACAAACCCAACGATAATATTAATGAAAGAGTGAACCGTATGTAACATTGCAACAGACATAATGAAACCTGATAAATTGTATAAGGGCAGCAGCGTTGACCTTTGGCCCTGTATTCAGAATAAAAAGAGCCAAAGATCGTTACCCCAATGAAAAAGACACTGAAACACGTATGTAACATAGTAGCGATGGCGAGACATTGTAGCATCTGTGACCAGAGAGTTTGCGCTGGACTGCGCGAGTGTTGCGAGCGGTTCTCAGTCAGTCAGTCAGTCAGTCAGTCAGTCTGTCAGTAGTCGTTGCGAGTCCGTAGCTCTGTGTAGTTGAGGGCTGTACTCTGTCAGTAGTCGTCGCGTGCAGTACGCTAATAGTCGTCATGCAGAGCGGTCGGTCAGTAGTAGCAGCCGAGTGCGGTTGTGTGATGTAGGCGGTCGGCAACACTGGTCAAGATGGTGAATAAGGTATACTGTTAATTAATATAATCATTAGATAATGAAAAATTGTATTTATTGTAATTATTCTCCAACAAGTTCCCCAATAATAGGTTTTATTTCAAAAGCATTTTTCAAACATTTAATTTTGTATTGAACTAAAGAGTTCGTTGCACTTCACATTTCATTCCACTTCTTTGAAGAAAAATGCCACTAAAATCACAAAAAAAGAGAATATTATTATTTGCAATGCAGTTCCTTCAAGCGCTGCGCAACAACCAGAGCAGAAATGTGACATCCATTTATTCGGAGGTAAGACTTTAATTCTGATTGTTTTGCACAGGGCCAAAGACCGATATTTCGGTTTAATTGAAGTTTCTTGTCACTGAACGGACTTTTTTAAATGTTGTGTGAAGACTTTATATTTGAGTCAGATTGCGAATTTCACATTTTTGTTGCCATTTTCAATACCTCTCATTGTGGGCGAGGTTACAATTAGCGCAATGTCCATTAGCATCCGTAAATAACATTGTCCATTGTTTTAAATTTTGCTGGGAGGTTACAACACACACACAAAAAAAAAACAAAAAAAACAAAAAATTGCATTTATATCCGCTCCTCAATTGTAGATACCCCTTACACAGCTGTGTGCAATGAATGAGTGCTGGCTGGTAATTAATTGCACTCCTTGGAGGGAAATGCCATAGGAAGTAGTCTTTAAAACGTGAATGTTTTTCGTTAAGAGACAAAAGTTACTTTAGAAAAAAAGTAATAGTGGGGCTTTTGTTGTTGAACAAAATAAGTACAATGAACATACGTTATCAGATTTGCGCAATGCAGCGTCACACCACCTTTTGATTGTAACACAATATACTATACATCGTCCCGAACCGTGACCAGAGTCGCGAGACGAGCAGAGCACGCCGCCGACGCCCGCTCAGTACAACCGTCCACCCGCTACTACTGTCGACCGACTACTACCTCTCCCGACTCGCGCTACAATATATATAACAACTGTTCCTGGCGACCCGGTGCGTGCCACTACTGTCGTCTGGCGCGGTCCAAGCGCCGACTAGCAGCGAGAAAGAACTCTCTGGTCAGACAGAGATGCTGTCATGCCTCGCCATCGCTCTGGTAATGAATACATACGTGTTGCAGCGTGCGTACCACCGGAACACGCAGTGGCGGAGCCAAAGACTGTGTTGTCGAGGTCGAGTGCGAGTGGGAAGAGAGGCAGCGTCGGCACGGAGATGCAAGCGAGCGCGAGACGCACGGGGGCTGCGGCGTGGCGCGTTTGCGGTCGGCGCCTTTGGTGGCAACGGCCGGGACAAGCAGCGGTGTATGGTGTGGTGCGGGGCGGACAGGGGCGGCGGTGGACGGGGAGGAGGCGGCGCGACGACGGCATGGGGGCGAAAACGGGACGGGGGACGGCGGATGTTGAGAGGCGTCACGCGCGGACAGGACACAGACACAGAGACACACAGATTGGAAAGGGAGGGTGCGCGGTAGTAGTTGGGAATGTGCGTACCGTGCGGGATGGGAGTGGGCGAGGAACACGGTCGTGGCCCCTGTTTTGGGTGCGTGTGATGACGTCGGTGTGTTGTGGGAAGGGAAGGTGCTGTGGCGGCGGCGCGTAATGGGCGTAGGCCGAAAAGAGAAAGGAACGTGGGCAGTGTGTTGGCAAGCGTCGGTTCGACTGCGACGTTGATGGGCAGGGCAGGGCAGGGCAGGGCAAGGTTAATGGTGGTAGGAGTAGGCGTGTGGGCGCAAAAAATCTGCCGCTGCAGGCGGTGCCGTAACCGCCATGGCGGGAAGGAGAGAGGGCCAAAGAAAGAAAGAAAGAAAGAAAGAAGAAAACAAAAAAAAAAAAACAAAAAAAGGAGGGGGGGGCGAAAGTGGAGAGGCGGTGGTGTGAGAAGGGCGGGGGCGGAAGGAAGGCAGGAAGGACAAGAGGCGAGGCGACGGCTTGCTTTGTGTATCGGTCGGTCTCTGGCTATGCTTCGTTTTCTGCAGCAGGGTCGGTGCGCGGCGTGGCTCGCGGCAGTGGGAACGCCTGGTGGCTGGACGGCCAGCAATGCGGTTGGATGGGCGGCCACAGCACCGCACCTGTGCCCGAGGAGGAGACGCTGGCGGCGGGCCCTGAGGTGAGGCCGGCTCGGCTGGGGCTGGGGCTGTGGATGTGTAGGTGTGCGCCGCTGCTGCAACAACGAGTAAAACGCGAGAAGGAGGGATGGCGGTAGAGAGAAAAAAAAAAAAAAAAAAAAAAAAAAGGTCGTGTTGTGTTGATGCGCAGGC
The DNA here is from genome assembly GCF_021461395.2 of Schistocerca americana. Taxonomy (NCBI): domain Eukaryota; kingdom Metazoa; phylum Arthropoda; class Insecta; order Orthoptera; family Acrididae; genus Schistocerca; species Schistocerca americana. The sequence goes on along the minus strand of NW_025725698.1, from coordinate 64,577 downwards.
AGACGCGTACAGAGGGACGAGCCCGGTCTGCAGCAGGGTGTGGCCGTGCCGAGTGCAGAGCAGCGGCGGCTCGGTTCGGTTCGGCCCGGCCCGGCGGGCCGCGCTGTTGTCGCGGACGTGAGCGCCCCCTGGCGGGTGGCCGGAGGCGGCGCGGCGTGTTGGACGTGTGGCTGGTGGCAGTGCACAATTTGCGAGTGGCTGGCGGTGTGGTGTGGCGGTTGGCGCGTCGGGCGGCGGAGAGGTATGTGTTGCGGGCGCCCTTTGCTGCGCTGCGTCGTTGCGTGTGCCGTACAGGGCGGGCGCTTGTCGACTGTGTGGGCGGTGTGGCGAATTGGCGTGAAACGGCTGCCGAGAGGTGTGTGGTAGCGAGCCGGTCGGTGGTGTCAGTGCGAAGGGGAATGTGCGTGCGTTTGGCGGTTTCGGTGTGCTTTTTGCGGCGTGAGAGTGGGAATTAGTGGGGCCGGCTGTTGTGTTGGTTCCTTGTGTCTTGTGTCGCGTAGCTTGATGGCAACGTGGAAGGACGCCGGTTTCGTTTCGAGCCTTGCGTGTGGTTGTCGACGTTGACTGGTTGGCGTGTGCCGATGCACGTGCATGTGTGGGTCGCGAGTGCGTTTTTGGCTGGCTGTGTGTGTGTGTGTGTGTGTTTTTGGGGGGGAAGGGGGAGGCGGTGGTGAAAGTGCAGTCGTTGCCACGGGCGTCGTCGGGTGGGGCTGGGGCTGTGCGTCGTGGCGGAAAGGTGGTAGGTTGCGGGAAGCGAGCCCGTCGTTGACGGTGTCGCGTGAGTTGTGAATCGAGTGGGGCGCGGGGCGCGGGACAGGAGCAGCGTGCCGCTGCGTCGTGGTCGTCAGCAGAGGCTGTGCGTGTGCTTGTCCTTTTTGTGGGCGGTTCGTGCGAGGCGTTTTTTTTTTTGTTTTGTGTTGCCCTAGTTGTTAGTTTATTTTGTTTGTGTTTGTTATTTTGAGACGACGACTGGTTGGTGGCGTGCGCGCGAAGTGGCGGTGTGCGCTTCCCGTGTCGTTTGTGTTGTTTGGTTTTTTTGTTTTTGTGTGTTTTTTGTTTTTTGCACTGGGCCCCGGTGGGTGGGTGCGTGTGTGTCGATTGCCGGCTGGCGAAAGGTGCGCCATCGGCGGGGTGGGTCGCCGGCACAAGTAGAGGCGGCGGCGTTGTTGCTGTTGTTGTGTGGTGTTTGTTTTGTTCGGCTGTGTCGGCGAGCTGTGTTGCGGTGCGTGTGAATGGTGGTGCAAAAGTGCTGGCGTTGGGGCTGCGACTGCGACGGCGGCGAGCCGCGGGCGCGCCATTGATAGTGATGTTGTGAACAGCGGCTGTGTACGGTAGTGGTGTTGTTGTAGCACGACGTGCATCCGGGCCGGCGCGGAAAGCGCAGTTGCGGGCGGTTGCCCTTCGGTGCCAGCCATGTCGCGTGAGCGGCGGGTTGCTCTGGTGTCGACACGTGGTGCTCTGGGTTGTTGTGTGGTGCCCTTTGGCCGGTGGGGGTGGTTCGCGTGTGTCTCGTTCGCGCTCGGTGTCTGGTCGTGGTCGTGCTGCTCCCCCGTCTGTCGGCGGTTTCCGACGTCGTCTGTACGTTTTTGTTCGTTTGCGGCGTGCCTGCCGACGTCGTCCCGTCGCGACCTTTCAACCGAAAGTGTGGCGCCCGAAGGTGAACGAACGTAACCCTGACCTCGGCGCTTTACGCTGAGCCGAGCGAACCGAACCGAACCTGTGGTGTGGCGAGGTGAGCTCAGCCTGTGAGCCCCTAACGTCTACGTAAGGTAAGCTGTCCGGCTCACGCCTCACGTTTGAACGCCTTTTTAACCTACGTTTGACGCTTCTCAACCTAGCACTAACCTAACCTAACCTAACCTAACCTAACCTAACCTAACCTCTGACGCCTGACGTGTTTGAATGCTTAACCTAAGTTTGACGCTTAACCTAACCCAAGTCCCCTTAACCTAACCCACGTCCACCTAACCTAACCTAACGTAGACGTGTAAACGTAATGTGTAACGCGTAACGTGTAAGGTCGGCTGTCGTGTGTGCTTGACGGCAGATTGGGTTGGTCTGTAGATTCGGATTGCGGTTTGCCTCGGTCGAGGGGTTGGGTCGGAAGCGGCGAGGGGCGGCGGCGCCTGTTGCGCAGGCGGCGTCCGTTTGCGGCGGGCAATTGTTGAGAAACGGCTGTGAATGTTGGCGGGCGAGAGGAGGAGGACGGCGCGCGATGTGGCCCGACGGCTGCGGGCCGATCGGGAAACGGCGGGAGGGCGACGGAAGGCGATGGGGCGGCGGAGGCGCGTTTGCACGGCCGTCATCGCCGCACGCCTCGGCTTGTGTGGCTGTGGCGCCGGCCGCGCTGGCCGGGCTGCCGCGGCGACGGTGTGGGAGTTTTGCCGAAGGTTTGGCCATTGTGGCGGGTCGTCGGCTGGGGCTGTGGGGGCGGCATTTGGGCGGGGGCGGCGATTCTCGGCGGGCCGACGCAGGCTGTAGCGCGCGGTAGCTGCAGTTTGGCCGTGGTTTGCGGCGCTGCCGTGGCGACTGGTTGGCGACTGTGGTGTGGCTGTGTGTAGCCCCATCCTCGGTGGTTTGAAAGGCGCGGGCGGTTGTGGCGCAGGTTTGGGGCTGCTCCGCACAGGCTGTCGGACGTTGGGCGGTAGCAAGCGCGGGAGGCGCGGCGCGGCGGCGCGCAGAGTGGCGGCCGCTCTCTCGGCCGTCCGCGCCCGCCCGCGACACTGGCTGGGCCTTGTGATTCTCTGCTCTGCTGCTGTGCTGTGCTTGCGTGCCTGCCGTCCCGCTCGCTCTCGCTGTGTGTTACGCGCGTCGTCGAAATGGCAGATCAGGTGGCTACGAACGAGACTGCTGCGGCACCCGCCGCCACCGGCACTACGAAGAAGGCCAAGTCTGCGTCGTCTGCGAAGAAGCCGCGCGCCAAGCCTGCGCACCCGCGCACCTCTGAGATGGTGACGGCCGCCATCAAGAGTCTGAAGGAGCGCGGCGGGTCGTCGCTGCAGGCGATCAAGAAGTACATAGCCGCGCACTACAAGCTGGACGCGGAGAAGCTGGCGCCGTTTATCAAGAAGTACCTCAAGTCGGCCGTCGTGGCGGGCGAGCTGGTGCAGACGAAGGGGAAGGGCGCGTCCGGCTCGTTCAAGCTTGCCGGCGCCGGCGGCGGGGGGGCGGCCGAGGGCGGCAAGGCTCGTGCTGGCGGTGCCAAGAAGAAGCGCGCCGCTCCGGCCAGCAAGGAGAAGAAGGGCGCCCGTGCGGCCGGCGCAAAGAAGGCTGGTGGCGTGAAGGCGGCGACCGGTCGGAAGGCGGGCGCCGCCAAGAAGGCGTCTGCGGCGTCGGCCGCTCCCGCGGGTGCGAAGAAGGCGGCTGCGGCCAAGCCGGCCAAGGCCAAGTCGCCGTCGAAGGCGAAGAAGGCCGCCAAGGTTCCGACGAAGAAGCCGAAGGCGCCGCGCCCGAAGAAGGCGACGACGCCGTCTAAGGCGAAGGCTTCGCCCAAGAAGAAGAAGTAGAGTAGAGGAGAAAGAGATGGGAGAAAGGAAGGGTTTGGCGCTTGACTCCGTCGTCCCCACCCCCCGTCGTCGTCTAGTGGCGCGCAAGAGACGCGCGGCCCAAAACGGCCCTTCTCAGGGCCATCAAAGCACGTCGGGGAAGGTTTTGATTGTCGTGTTGCGTTTGGTGTGGGTGTCTGTCTGGCGTTTCTGTATGCCCGTGGGGATGCTGTTTGCGTGCCGTGGTGGTTGGATTGCGGGGGTCGGTGGCGGGTGTGGGCGGCGGTAGCGGTAAGCGGTGTTGTTGTTGTTGTTGTTGTTGTCGTGGTTGATTGTCGCCGTGTTTGTGGCGGCGGCCGACGGTTGGTTTTCTGTCACGTTGTTTTGTTTGAATACGTTGGTTGGCTTGCCTGCGTTCGTTCTTCTCGGATGTCTGTCTTGTCGAGTCGAGTCGTGTCTGGTCTTTGTTTTGTTTTGTTCCTTTGTGTGTGTGTGTGTTATGTTTTGCAACGGGGGGCACGTTGAGATGTGGAAGGAGTCGGCGGGGATTTCGGTGGCGTGTAGAGCGAGCGAGCGCGCCTGCCTGGCCGTTGGCCGTCGGAGTGGAGTGCGGGTTTTTTTGTTTTCGAAACGAAAGCGGCGGCCGGCCAGCCACCCGTGCGGTGTGACGTCGGCCGTTGGGTATTGTGCGCTTTGAGCGCCGGGGAGGGATGATGTGTGATTGTTGCGCGCTGCTAGCAGGCAGGCAGAGTGAGCGGGTGTGGCGGACGGACGGGAAGTGGTGGTTTTTGTTTTTGGGTTGCGGGGCGAGAGGCAGGCGACCGACAAAGTTTGCTCGCGACGGAGAGATGTTAGTGGCCCTGAAAAGGGCCGTTTTTGTTTGTGCGGTGCGGTGCCGCGGCGCGGTTTAGGCGCGCTCGCCGCGGATGCGGCGCGCGAGCTGGATGTCCTTGGGCATGATGGTGACGCGCTTGGCGTGGATTGCGCACAGGTTGGTGTCTTCGAAGAGGCCGACGAGGTAGGCCTCGCTGGCCTCCTGCAGGGCCATGACTGCGGAGCTCTGGAAGCGCAGGTCGGTCTTGAAGTCCTGGGCGATCTCGCGCACTAGGCGCTGGAATGGCAGCTTGCGGATGAGCAGCTCTGTGCTCTTCTGGTAGCGCCTGATTTCTCGCAGGGCGACGGTGCCCGGCCTGTAGCGGTGGGGCTTCTTGACGCCTCCGGTGGCGGGCGCGCTCTTCCTCGCCGCCTTGGTGGCGAGCTGTTTGCGCGGCGCCTTTCCGCCGGTGGACTTGCGGGCCGTTTGCTTTGTGCGGGCCATGGCGGTAGCGGTAGCGGAGCGGCGTGCGTGGAGGTTAGGTGCGGCGCGGCGTCCGGTGCTGCCTTGACAACGGGCCCGCGCGCCTCCGTGCTGCGCTTATATGCCCTCGGTTGCGCGTGGTGGGGGGAGGGCGGGCCAGAGTCTATATAGGGGGGCGGCGGGCGCGCTGGGCGCAGACCGTAGCCGACTCGCCAGCCGCTGCAGCTGCTGTTTGTGCACGTTTTGCTTTGCCCGAGGAAGGAAGGATGACAGGCCGCGGCAAGGGAGGAAAGGGGCTCGGCAAGGGTGGCGCCAAGCGGCACCGCAAGGTGTTGCGCGACAACATCCAGGGCATCACGAAGCCCGCCATCCGCCGCCTGGCTCGCAGGGGCGGCGTGAAGCGCATCTCTGGTCTGATCTACGAGGAGACCCGCGGGGTGCTGAAGGTGTTACTGGAGAACGTGATCCGCGACGCGGTGACGTACACTGAGCACGCCAAGCGCAAGACTGTGACGGCCATGGACGTGGTGTACGCCCTGAAGAGGCAGGGGCGCACCCTGTACGGTTTCGGCGGTTAGGCTGCGTCGCAGCGGGCGCTGGCCTTCCCGCGGCCGTGCTTGTGGGTGGGAGAGACTAGAAAACGGCCCTTTTCAGGGCCACCACACTGTTCGGAAGTTGAAAAGTGCGAAAGAGTCTGTGTTGTTGCTGCGTGTGTGCGCTGTGTTGTTTGTTTGTTTGTTTGTTTCTTTCTTTCTTTCCGTTTTGAGCGACGTGATGTGACTGGGAGGGGAGAAGGAAAGGAAACGTGTCATGTGGCTGGCTGTGTGTGGAGCTGCTTCGTTTGTGTGTTTGTTATTGTGTGTCTTTGTATCGATCGCGACGGAGATGGCGGGCTGTGTGTTGTTGTGCGAGAGGCGGTGATTATTTGCTTGCGTGGTTTGGCTCTGTGTGTTTGTTTGCGGCGGCGTTGGGGTTTCCGAGGCAAGGCGTGTGGGCATAGGCGGCCGGATCAGCTGTTTCGTTCGTGTCGACGGCCGTTGCGCGCGGGAGTGGAGGGCGGTGTGTCGACACGCCTCCCTTTAACAATGGTCATTATTGCTGCCGTTGTCGGTTTGGAAGGCGACTGCGACCGTGCAAAATGTGTGTGTGTGTGTGTGTGTGTGTGTTGGGCCACACGGGCTGTGTGGACGACAAGATGGCGGACGTGCGCCGGCGGCGGCTGTGCTGTGACAGTGCAAAGTTAAAACAAAACAAGGTGCGGCGAGGACGACTGAAATTTTGCTTTGGACGTAGGTTTGTGTGGTGGCCCTGAAAAGGGCCGATTGTTGTGGGCCGAGCCGGCAAAGCGCGTTGCGTGCAGGGGAGCACGCGGCGCTGCGATTGCCTGGCCTCCTTTAGGCCTTCTTCTCGGTCTTCTTTGGCAGCAGGACGGCCTGGATGTTGGGCAGGACACCACCCTGTGCGATGGTGACGCCCGACAGGAGCTTGTTGAGCTCCTCGTCGTTGCGGATGGCAAGCTGCAGGTGGCGCGGGATGATGCGCGTCTTCTTGTTGTCGCGGGCCGCGTTTCCGGCCAGCTCGAGCACCTCAGCAGCGAGGTACTCCATGACGGCGGCGAGGTAGACGGGCGCCCCGGCGCCGACGCGCTCTGCGTAGTTTCCCTTGCGCAGGAGGCGGTGGATTCTGCCGACCGGGAACTGGAGCCCAGCCCTGCTTGAGCGGGACTTTGACTTGCCCTTGACTTTGCCTCCCTTTCCGCGTCCGGACATGGCGATGGGCTAGCGACGGTGCACACGAAACGGAAACGAAAACGACCGGTGCGAGCGGCAGCGAGTCGAGCAGCGGAGTGCGTGCCGGCGCAGCTCTCTCTCTGCTATATGATAGACGGCCACTAAGGTCATCTGGAGAAGGTGGAGTGTATTGTCCTTTGACATTTACTCCAAACTAACAGGAAGACTTCCTAACGGGTGATTTATGGTCCTAGCGGTATAGCAAGTGCTTTATAAACAAATTGCTGGGCGTGCCAGCAGGGGGATGGTGAAATGGCTGATGTGATGAAAGGGGGTGTCCGGACGGGTGTGGGAGTCCTCGACCTGGTGGCGCGTTACACGCCTGTGGACTCCTGGTAGCTGGTGTTCTTCTGCTCCAGTGGCGGGGAAGACCTCTGTTGGTCCCACCCCTCTCCCGGAGTATAAGTCCATCTGGTGCTCGCGTCGAAGGCGGGCTGGCTGCGCGCCAGGAGAAGAATGACCTCCTCCATGGCGGTTATCCTCTTCAGAAGGATTCCTGCAAGCCCCTCTTCGGATATTGGGCTGCAGGACATCCGTTCTTCTGTGGTTGGCGGCGGCGGTTGCGCAGCCGGCGTCGAGGTGGCGGCGGGCGCTAGCATGGCCGCAGTGTGCGACCTGCCGCGGCCGTCGCCGGCGGCCGACTGCTCTCGCTGCTGCGTGGGCCGCTGGGTGCGGCGGTGTGGCCCGCTACCCCCTCCACGGCCTGCGGCGGAGTGGTGGGGGGTCGGGGCGGCCGCCTGCGCGTCCACGCGGTCCCTTTCTCGGCTGACTGCCGGCTCTGAGCCGGCTATCGTCGTCTTCTTTCGGCGAGCCTTCCCGCCTCGCCGGGATTTCTTCCGTCTTTGCTGTGGCGGCTTGTGCAGCTGCTCCTGGAGCCACTCTATGAAGACTTTGCAGCCCCTGAAGCTCGCTACGTGCTGGCCGCCACAGTTTCTGCATAGCGGCGGGTCTTCTTTGCCCCGCCGGCAATCGCGCGAGTCGTGCGCGCCTGCGCACTTGACGCACGCGGGATCATTGCCGCAGTGTTTCGCGATGTGCCCGTATTGTTGGCACTGGAAACACTGCGGCCTCTGTTCCATGTCCCGTTGTGTCGGTGTTATCCTCACACCGAAACTCAGTATTGTCTCCAGAGAGAATATCTCGTTGTTTCTGGAGTGCCAGGCTGGCCCGACAAAGAGGAAGACCGGGGGCCTTCCTCTGTTTGAGCGCTGGCGGAGTTCGACAGCGCCTAGGAAGCCCAGCTGTTGGACTTCGTCGGCGACCTCGTGTGTGGAGACGATCCAAGGCAGGCCTCTTATGGTGGCCTGGATGGTTCGCCCCCACTTTGCTGCTTTCGGGACGGGCTTCTCTGCGTGGTGGCCTTCGAGGAAGACCTTCGCCGTGTCGTAGTCGTCCCAGGTGGCGAACGTCAGTGAGAAGGTTTTACCCTCACTGGTGCAGCTCGCCGTGAACTCGTCCTTCAGTAGGCTGGCGAGTTCCTTGCGCAGCTCAGTCCACGTTTTCCCGCCTTTGTACTGGACGTGGAGTGGTGGAGCTCGCGTAGATGTCTTGGCCCTCTGCCGTGTGGCATCGGCTTCTTCTTCCCCAGTCTGTGTTGCGGCAGTCGAGCTCTTCTTGGTGCTCTGCTGCACTGCTGTCGCGCAGACTGGGATGGGCTGCAGTCCATCTGCAGACGGCTGGACGTCCGTGTGATCTTCTAGGAGGCTGTGGTGTTTTCCACCTGCTGCCCCCTCGTCAGTGCAGCGCTCGCTGCTGGTACGAGCGCTTGCTTCTTCAGGAAGGCGTGCTGTAGCTGCTCCCGTTGTGTCTGTACGCCACACCGTCATAGGCGTGGTCGCGGTGTACGAGACGTTGGCATTGCTGGGGAGAATGCCGGAGTCTCGTGGCGGCGTGGCAGGAAAGAACTGCTCGAAGTAGCTTCCATCATACTTGCGGGCTGCCTGCTTCCCGAACTGCGGCCTTGTTGGCATGGCCGACGACAATTTGCTTTCTGTGAGAGTGGCGCACTTTGCGCAACACACGTCCGTCTCGTACGGATCACAGCTCGGGTGCGGCGGCCGGTTGCGCGCGCGCCCCATTGGTCGGCGGCCGCAACAGGGCGAGCTGGTAAAGGTGCGGCGGCGGCTGGCGGCGGGTGCCACTGTGTGGGGAGACGCTGACTAGAGCGGAGCGCTTGCTACTGGTGTTGCTGCTGCCGTACGTTGGTTCGAGATGCCGCCCAAGACTAGCGGGAAGGCCGCCAAGAAGGCTGGCAAGGCGCAGAAGAACATTTCGAAGGGCGACAAGAAGAAGAAGCGCAAGAGGAAGGAGAGCTATGCCATCTACATCTACAAGGTGCTGAAGCAGGTGCACCCTGACACGGGCATCTCGTCGAAGGCGATGAGCATCATGAACAGCTTCGTGAACGACATTTTCGAGCGCATTGCGTCCGAGGCTTCTCGCCTGGCGCACTACAACAAGCGCTCGACCATCACGTCCCGCGAGATCCAGACCGCTGTGCGGCTGTTGCTGCCTGGCGAGCTGGCCAAGCACGCCGTGAGCGAGGGCACGAAGGCGGTGACCAAGTACACGAGCTCCAAGTAAGGAGGTGGCTCTGGAATGGAAGGAAGGATGGAGAAGGCTCCTCCGTTGCGAGAGCGGCAAAACGGCCCTTTTCAGGGCCACCAACTTGCCTTTTGCGGGAAGGGCGGAATTGTTGTTGTTGTTGTTTGTGTGGACGGCTGTGATGTATGTGTGCATTTTGATTGTGGGTGGGGGGGCGCGTCAAAGCGTGTTGCGCGGGGTACGGCCACGAGGTTGGTCGCCGTGGCGTGGAATGGTGGCACGCCTCGTTGGCGTGGTTTTTGACCCATTGGTGTTGTTGGTGTGTGTGTGTGTGTGTGTTACCCGTCTGCGAGGGGGGACAGTGCGATCGGCGACTTTTGTGTCACCGTAACGACGGCCGTTTGCGGGTTTGTTTTTTTTGCACATCATACATGGCGAGGGTGAAATGTGAAATGTTTTTGTTTGGTTTTTTTTTTGCCGCCCACTATTCCCTTTGCTGTACGCCGAGTTTGACAATGGTGCGACGTAACTGCAGCGTGGAGGTGTGTGAGTGACGTTGAAATGAACGTGCCATTAAGACGCATTGTTGTTGTATTGTACTGTACGTGTACGGCGACACGCACGATGATGTACCATTCGACTCTGATGTTTGATAGCCGTGTCTGACTGATTGCGTACGACGCACGCACACCGATGTCGTCATTCAAGATGCACGCTAGACGACGACGGCGGCGGTCGTTTGTTTGGCGAATGTCTGTACACGTGTTTGTCTGTGTCCATCCGGTATGTATTTGTTTGTTTGAAAGTGTTTTGTGTGTCGGTGACGTGGTCCGATCCGTCGCCCCCTGAGTAACTGTCGATCGGCGCGATAGACCGGCGTCACGCAACTGAACCGAAGTCTTGGGCACACCCGTCATACTGTTGTACACCGTCGCGCTGAGAACGGTAACGAAAGGTTGACTTTGATCGGTCGAATGTCTGGGCAGAACGTGAGGAATGAGGCAAGAGTGCAAGGAGGGGGGGCAAAAGAGAGAGGAAGGGAAAAAGGGGAGAAACGCATTCGTAGAGCAACGGAACGTTCCCGTGTCGGAGGCGTATTGGAGCCGCACTGAAATGCGTTTAACGGCGGCGCGGCTGCAAGTGTCTGCCGTGGTGAACGTTACCTTTGACGGCTGCATTGGGCTTTGCCTTTGCCTTTGCTTTCGCTTTCGCTTTCGCGTTCGCGTTCGCTTTCGCTTTCCCGGATGTACGTAACGTTTGTTGATATGGTTCTGAGGAAGAGTGTATGACAGTGCCGTGCCGTCCATGTTCGTGTGCCCTCCCATTGTGTGTATGCTATTGTCTGTGTACTTGAATGATGTATGTAGGTGTTAGTGGACATGTTTTACCAGTGGGGGGAAATGGATCGTCGATAGTTGCCGTCACTCTGTCACGGTCGAGATGACGCACCCTCCGTACAGAAAGGTGTCGAGAAAGTGAGTGAGTGTGTGTGTGTGTGTGTGTGTGTGCGTCCGTGAATTGGCAGTGTTTGGAGGTGGGCGTGCCCTGGATGTGGCCCGGAAAAGGCTGTTCGTTAGGCGGTAGTGTTGTGTGGACAGGGGAGGGGCATGCGTAACGCTGCTGGCATGGCATTTCGGGAGATGGGAGGGGGCAAACGAGGAAACGAGGAGCGGCGGCCAAAGACGGGACGGGGAGGGGCGCGGTGTGGGTGGCTTGCGCCTGTGCTCGGCGTTGTGGTTTGTGCAAAAGAGGAGGAGAAAAACAATGTGAGTTGCCAGGGAGGGGAGCGGTGTTGTGGTTGTCGTGGTGTAGCCGCAGACGCGGCTGTCAGTGAACGTGGCGAGACGGACGGATGCGCGGAGGGGCGGGGGCGGCGCATTTCGCCGGTGCCGTGCCGTGCCATGCCATGCCTGAAAGCCGCGTGGTCGCTGTGTTGTTGGTGGCGTGGGGGCGAGGAGAGTACCGTACGGGTGTGCTTGTGCGCCGGAAATGGCACACTGCGCCCGCCCGTCTCGGAGGCTGATGGCTGTGGTGTGGAAATGGGGCGCGGTGATGTTGAAGCAGTTGAAGAACAGAAAAGAAACCAAGAAAACGGAAGGCGTGATGCGGCGGTGGTGGTGAGAGCGGGAAAAACAAAACAACAAAAAAAAAAAAAAAAAAAACAACAAAAAAAAAGAAGGAAAAACAACAAGAAACAAAAAAGAAAACAAAAAGTCTATCAATATTAAAATGTAAATGGAAATGGAAATGGACCCAGGTATAACCTCCCTGCACAAATAGCAGAGAGTCCGATGATAATAAAAATGTGCCAGAATGTTAACGTCCCTACAAAACAAACCCAACGATAATATTAATGAAAGAGTGAACCGTATGTAACATTGCAACAGACATAATGAAACCTGATAAATTGTATAAGGGCAGCAGCGTTGACCTTTGGCCCTGTATTCAGAATAAAAAGAGCCAAAGATCGTTACCCCAATGAAAAAGACACTGAAACACGTATGTAACATAGTAGCGATGGCGAGACATTGTAGCATCTGTGACCAGAGAGTTTGCGCTGGACTGCGCGAGTGTTGCGAGCGGTTCTCAGTCAGTCAGTCAGTCAGTCAGTCAGTCTGTCAGTAGTCGTTGCGAGTCCGTAGCTCTGTGTAGTTGAGGGCTGTACTCTGTCAGTAGTCGTCGCGTGCAGTACGCTAATAGTCGTCATGCAGAGCGGTCGGTCAGTAGTAGCAGCCGAGTGCGGTTGTGTGATGTAGGCGGTCGGCAACACTGGTCAAGATGGTGAATAAGGTATACTGTTAATTAATATAATCATTAGATAATGAAAAATTGTATTTATTGTAATTATTCTCCAACAAGTTCCCCAATAATAGGTTTTATTTCAAAAGCATTTTTCAAACATTTAATTTTGTATTGAACTAAAGAGTTCGTTGCACTTCACATTTCATTCCACTTCTTTGAAGAAAAATGCCACTAAAATCACAAAAAAAGAGAATATTATTATTTGCAATGCAGTTCCTTCAAGCGCTGCGCAACAACCAGAGCAGAAATGTGACATCCATTTATTCGGAGGTAAGACTTTAATTCTGATTGTTTTGCACAGGGCCAAAGACCGATATTTCGGTTTAATTGAAGTTTCTTGTCACTGAACGGACTTTTTTAAATGTTGTGTGAAGACTTTATATTTGAGTCAGATTGCGAATTTCACATTTTTGTTGCCATTTTCAATACCTCTCATTGTGGGCGAGGTTACAATTAGCGCAATGTCCATTAGCATCCGTAAATAACATTGTCCATTGTTTTAAATTTTGCTGGGAGGTTACAACACACACACAAAAAAAAAACAAAAAAAAACAAAAAATTGCATTTATATCCGCTCCTCAATTGTAGATACCCCTTACACAGCTGTGTGCAATGAATGAGTGCTGGCTGGTAATTAATTGCACTCCTTGGAGGGAAATGCCATAGGAAGTAGTCTTTAAAACGTGAATGTTTTTCGTTAAGAGACAAAAGTTACTTTAGAAAAAAAGTAATAGTGGGGCTTTTGTTGTTGAACAAAATAAGTACAATGAACATACGTTATCAGATTTGCGCAATGCAGCGTCACACCACCTTTTGATTGTAACACAATATACTATACATCGTCCCGAACCGTGACCAGAGTCGCGAGACGAGCAGAGCACGCCGCCGACGCCCGCTCAGTACAACCGTCCACCCGCTACTACTGTCGACCGACTACTACCTCTCCCGACTCGCGCTACAATATATATAACAACTGTTCCTGGCGACCCGGTGCGTGCCACTACTGTCGTCTGGCGCGGTCCAAGCGCCGACTAGCAGCGAGAAAGAACTCTCTGGTCAGACAGAGATGCTGTCATGCCTCGCCATCGCTCTGGTAATGAATACATACGTGTTGCAGCGTGCGTACCACCGGAACACGCAGTGGCGGAGCCAAAGACTGTGTTGTCGAGGTCGAGTGCGAGTGGGAAGAGAGGCAGCGTCGGCACGGAGATGCAAGCGAGCGCGAGACGCACGGGGGCTGCGGCGTGGCGCGTTTGCGGTCGGCGCCTTTGGTGGCAACGGCCGGGACAAGCAGCGGTGTATGGTGTGGTGCGGGGCGGACAGGGGCGGCGGTGGACGGGGAGGAGGCGGCGCGACGACGGCATGGGGGCGAAAACGGGACGGGGGACGGCGGATGTTGAGAGGCGTCACGCGCGGACAGGACACAGACACAGAGACACACAGATTGGAAAGGGAGGGTGCGCGGTAGTAGTTGGGAATGTGCGTACCGTGCGGGATGGGAGTGGGCGAGGAACACGGTCGTGGCCCCTGTTTTGGGTGCGTGTGATGACGTCGGTGTGTTGTGGGAAGGGAAGGTGCTGTGGCGGCGGCGCGTAATGGGCGTAGGCCGAAAAGAGAAAGGAACGTGGGCAGTGTGTTGGCAAGCGTCGGTTCGACTGCGACGTTGATGGGCAGGGCAGGGCAGGGCAGGGCAAGGTTAATGGTGGTAGGAGTAGGCGTGTGGGCGCAAAAAATCTGCCGCTGCAGGCGGTGCCGTAACCGCCATGGCGGGAAGGAGAGAGGGCCAAAGAAAGAAAGAAAGAAAGAAAGAAGAAAACAAAAAAAAAAAACAAAAAAAGGAGGGGGGGGGCGAAAGTGGAGAGGCGGTGGTGTGAGAAGGGCGGGGGCGGAAGGAAGGCAGGAAGGACAAGAGGCGAGGCGACGGCTTGCTTTGTGTATCGGTCGGTCACTGGCTATGCTTCGTTTTCTGCAGCAGGGTCGGTGCGCGGCGTGGCTCGCGGCAGTGGGAACGCCTGGTGGCTGGACGGCCAGCAATGCGGTTGGATGGGCGGCCACAGCACCGCACCTGTGCCCGAGGAGGAGACGCTGGCGGCGGGCCCTGAGGTGAGGCCGGCTCGGCTGGGGCTGGGGCTGTGGATGTGTAGGTGTGCGCCGCTGCTGCAACAACGAGTAAAACGCGAGAAGGAGGGATGGCGGTAGAGAGAAAAAAAAAAAAAAAAAAAAAAAAAAGGTCGTGTTGTGTTGATGCGCAGGCAGACGCGTACAGAGGGACGAGCCCGGTCTGCAGCAGGGTGTGGCCGTGCCGAGTGCAGAGCAGCGGCGGCTCGGTTCGGTTCGGCCCGGCCCGGCGGGCCGCGCTGTTGTCGCGGACGTGAGCGCCCCCTGGCGGGTGGCCGGAGGCGGCGCGGCGTGTTGGACGTGTGGCTGGTGGCAGTGCACAATTTGCGAGTGGCTGGCGGTGTGGTGTGGCGGTTGGCGCGTCGGGCGGCGGAGAGGTATGTGTTGCGGGCGCCCTTTGCTGCGCTGCGTCGTTGCGTGTGCCGTACAGGGCGGGCGCTTGTCGACTGTGTGGGCGGTGTGGCGAATTGGCGTGAAACGGCTGCCGAGAGGTGTGTGGTAGCGAGCCGGTCGGTGGTGTCAGTGCGAAGGGGAATGTGCGTGCGTTTGGCGGTTTCGGTGTGCTTTTTGCGGCGTGAGAGTGGGAATTAGTGGGGCCGGCTGTTGTGTTGGTTCCTTGTGTCTTGTGTCGCGTAGCTTGATGGCAACGTGGAAGGACGCCGGTTTCGTTTCGAGCCTTGCGTGTGGTTGTCGACGTTGACTGGTTGGCGTGTGCCGATGCACGTGCATGTGTGGGTCGCGAGTGCGTTTTTGGCTGGCTGTGTGTGTGTGTGTGTGTGTTTTTGGGGGGGAAGGGGGAGGCGGTGGTGAAAGTGCAGTCGTTGCCACGGGCGTCGTCGGGTGGGGCTGGGGCTGTGCGTCGTGGCGGAAAGGTGGTAGGTTGCGGGAAGCGAGCCCGTCGTTGACGGTGTCGCGTGAGTTGTGAATCGAGTGGGGCGCGGGGCGCGGGACAGGAGCAGCGTGCCGCTGCGTCGTGGTCGTCAGCAGAGGCTGTGCGTGTGCTTGTCCTTTTTGTGGGCGGTTCGTGCGAGGCGTTTTTTTTTTTGTTTTGTGTTGCCCTAGTTGTTAGTTTATTTTGTTTGTGTTTGTTATTTTGAGACGACGACTGGTTGGTGGCGTGCGCGCGAAGTGGCGGTGTGCGCTTCCCGTGTCGTTTGTGTTGTTTGGTTTTTTTGTTTTTGTGTGTTTTTTGTTTTTTGCACTGGGCCCCGGTGGGTGGGTGCGTGTGTGTCGATTGCCGGCTGGCGAAAGGTGCGCCATCGGCGGGGTGGGTCGCCGGCACAAGTAGAGGCGGCGGCGTTGTTGCTGTTGTTGTGTGGTGTTTGTTTTGTTCGGCTGTGTCGGCGAGCTGTGTTGCGGTGCGTGTGAATGGTGGTGCAAAAGTGCTGGCGTTGGGGCTGCGACTGCGACGGCGGCGAGCCGCGGGCGCGCCATTGATAGTGATGTTGTGAACAGCGGCTGTGTACGGTAGTGGTGTTGTTGTAGCACGACGTGCATCCGGGCCGGCGCGGAAAGCGCAGTTGCGGGCGGTTGCCCTTCGGTGCCAGCCATGTCGCGTGAGCGGCGGGTTGCTCTGGTGTCGACACGTGGTGCTCTGGGTTGTTGTGTGGTGCCCTTTGGCCGGTGGGGGTGGTTCGCGTGTGTCTCGTTCGCGCTCGGTGTCTGGTCGTGGTCGTGCTGCTCCCCCGTCTGTCGGCGGTTTCCGACGTCGTCTGTACGTTTTTGTTCGTTTGCGGCGTGCCTGCCGACGTCGTCCCGTCGCGACCTTTCAACCGAAAGTGTGGCGCCCGAAGGTGAACGAACGTAACCCTGACCTCGGCGCTTTACGCTGAGCCGAGCGAACCGAACCGAACCTGTGGTGTGGCGAGGTGAGCTCAGCCTGTGAGCCCCTAACGTCTACGTAAGGTAAGCTGTCCGGCTCACGCCTCACGTTTGAACGCCTTTTTAACCTACGTTTGACGCTTCTCAACCTAGCACTAACCTAACCTAACCTAACCTAACCTAACCTAACCTAACCTAACCTCTGACGCCTGACGTGTTTGAATGCTTAACCTAAGTTTGACGCTTAACCTAACCCAAGTCCCCTTAACCTAACCCACGTCCACCTAACCTAACCTAACGTAGACGTGTAAACGTAATGTGTAACGCGTAACGTGTAAGGTCTGCTGTCGTGTGTGCTTGACGGCAGATTGGGTTGGTCTGTAGATTCGGATTGCGGTTTGCCTCGGTCGAGGGGTTGGGTCGGAAGCGGCGAGGGGCGGCGGCGCCTGTTGCGCAGGCGGCGTCCGTTTGCGGCGGGCAATTGTTGAGAAACGGCTGTGAATGTTGGCGGGCGAGAGGAGGAGGACGGCGCGCGATGTGGCCCGACGGCTGCGGGCCGATCGGGAAACGGCGGGAGGGCGACGGAAGGCGATGGGGCGGCGGAGGCGCGTTTGCACGGCCGTCATCGCCGCACGCCTCGGCTTGTGTGGCTGTGGCGCCGGCCGCGCTGGCCGGGCTGCCGCGGCGACGGTGTGGGAGTTTTGCCGAAGGTTTGGCCATTGTGGCGGGTCGTCGGCTGGGGCTGTGGGGGCGGCATTTGGGCGGGGGCGGCGATTCTCGGCGGGCCGACGCAGGCTGTAGCGCGCGGTAGCTGCAGTTTGGCCGTGGTTTGCGGCGCTGCCGTGGCGACTGGTTGGCGACTGTGGTGTGGCTGTGTGTAGCCCCATCCTCGGTGGTTTGAAAGGCGCGGGCGGTTGTGGCGCAGGTTTGGGGCTGCTCCGCACAGGCTGTCGGACGTTGGGCGGTAGCAAGCGCCCATCCGCCAGTCGTATGTCCCAAGAAGAGGAGAATAACACAGGATTTACCTGACGGCATTGCCTGCATTCGTCAGAGGAGAGAGGGTGTGTTGAACTTCTTTATTTGTTGTATGTCATCGGGGTATGCGGGATCATAAAAAGAAAATCATAGGGACGGAGCTGCAAGCAGCGTCCGCTTGGTGCACTCCCGAGTTTCAGCGGTCGAGGAGTGCAACAGGCCGCTGATAGCGGTCACGAACATCGTGAGGTGCGCCAACGTCTCGAATGAGTGGATTGGCAGAGGCGCGCGACCGTCGGTAAAAACGGCTGGCATTCTGCTGTATGCGGGGCATCACTTCCAGTTCATCAGCTGCATGGTGGAGGTACTGATGCGGAAACTGCGGGTGTACATGGAAGACCCGCCGGAGGATCTTATTCTGTTGCGCCTGAAGACGCTGAATATGCGTGGGAGCCGCATTGCCCCAGGCCTCACACGCATAGTCCACAATTGGTCGTATAAATAAGCGGAAGATGAGGAGGCCATTCCGGATGGAGAGGTCAGACCCTTCATTAAGGAATGGGTACAGCGCACCCATCCGCTGGTGGACTTTGGCACGCACGGCGTCGATGTGTGGCTTCCACAGTAGGCGATCGTCCATGATAACGCCCAGGTACCGGACGGTCTTCTGCCAGGGGAGGGCGGTCCCATAGAGTCGAAGTGGCGGGGCCGGCATCGTCGTCTTCCTCGTAAAGACGATGGCCTGCGTCTTCAGGGGGTTGAACCGGATGCGCCAGCGAGCTGCCCAGATCTCGAGGTCGTCGCATGCCTGCTGCAACCGGGAATGCATTGCGGCATGCCACCGGCTCCTGGTGTAGAGCATCGTATCGTCGGCGTAGACGGCTTTCTCCACTCGGGGCGACGTCGGAAGGTCCGAGGTAAATATAGTATAAAGGACGGGGCCCAGGACGGAGCCCTGCGGCACCCCGGCGACGATAGGTCTGGCAGTGGAGAGAGCCGCGTCAACGCGGACAGCGAAAGTACGGTGCTGCAGGTACGACGCAATGAGGCGCACGTACGCTCGGGGAAACCCAAGGTGGTCCATCTTCCAGAGAAGTCCAGCATGCCAAACACTGTCAAAGGCCTTCGTGACATCTAGAAGAACCGCTCCACAGTATTCCCGGTTGTTGAAGGCGCGAGTGATGTACTCCACAACACGTACAATCTGCTGGGTCGTGGAGTGGCCGCTGCGGAATCCAAACTGTTCTGGGGGGAGGATTTCCCGAATATCCAGGATGGTCCGGAGTCGCTGAAGAAGAAGCCGCTCAAACAGCTTGCTGATGTGCGGAAGCAAACTGATAGGCCGGTAGGATTTTGGGTCCTTCCGATCCTTGCCCGGCTTAGGAACAGCAATAACTATGGAGTGCTTCCACGCTGCAGGGTAGGTGCGAGTCCGCAGAACCCAATTGAAGATGGCAGTGAGATGAACCACAGCCAGGAGCGGCAGGTTCTTCAGGACCCGGCCGGTAATGTCGTCAACACCTGGAGCCTTGGACGCCGGGAGAGCCTTGATGCTTGCACGGACTTCGGCCACTGAAATAGGTGGTATGTCGTCACGGTCCTCCTCCCCATCCCCGTGGAGGATGGTCTGCACTGCTGCGTCAACCTGGTCGACGTGTAGCTGGTCCACATCTTCTTGAAGGGGGGTAAAATTCTCCTGAAAGATGTCCGCAAGGAGATTCGCCTTATCCTCATGTAGATAGGCCGTCCCAGTCGGTGTTGCAAGAGGGGGCATCCGTGTCCTGCGCTTCGTAAAAAAGCGGACCGCATTCCAGTGCATGGGGTCAGGGGTGAACGCCTGCAGTTTCTCAGCCCAGCGTCGATTCTTATGCTGGACAATTGCGGCCTTGATGTCACGGCGCAGGCTGTTGATGTGGCGCTTCAGCTGTGGGTCCCTGGTCACACGCCATTCCTTGCAGAGGCGATTTCGTGTGCGGATATCCTGGAGGATTTCCGCCGGGAGAGCGGAAGATGCGACTGTGCTGGTGCGCGGGCGGGGCGTCGCTCCCACCAGAGCTGCTGTGAGTGTATCAGCAAACTGGGCTGCAGAGGCCTCGTGAACGCCGACGCCATCCACCTGTCGCTGCAGGGCTGCAGTAACTCGTCGCTGGAAGCAGGGCCAATCCGTGTGGTTGAAATTGAGGTGGCCCGGACTCTGCGCCGGGGCGACGTCCAGTTGAAAGAGAACGGGCAGATGGTCGGAGTTCAGTTCGTGAAGGACTTCAGCAGTCAGGAACTGATTAAGTCCCCGAGTAATGGCGATGTCAAGAATGTCGGGCCTCCCTCTGCTAGGATAACACGTCGGCTCCACGGGCCCACAGACATACGCGTTCACCTCTTCAGTGGCCTGGAGTAGAAGGCGCCCATTACGATTGGTGACCAATGAATTCCAGGCCGCATGTTTGCAATTAAGGTCACCTGCGATGAAATATTTGCCTGGAGTCCGTAGAAGGAGACGGGCATCATCGATGAGGAGCTGGCGGCGAGGGCTCCGGTAAACAGCCATGAACGTGACCGGTCCAGTGGCTGTTTCAACCTGGACAGCAGTGACTTCTATAGACCCGATGGCAGGCGGTTGAATTTCACAATGCGGGATGGAGGAGCGGATGAAGATCGCCGTGCCACCCCCCTGCGTCGGTCGGTCGGTCCGAAAGCATCGGTAATTTGCGATGTTGGAGCGGATGCCTGGTTTGAGAAACGTCTCATTCACCAGGCATATGTCCACGTCATGTTCAAACAAGAACTGCCGGAGCTCCTCAAGGTCGTAGGTGAGGTTGGCGGCGTTATAAGCCACGATGCGGAAATCATCCAAGCGGCGGCGTCTAGGCATGCTGGGCTACTGAAGTGGCTGCAGTAGGAGCCTGAAGGCTGCGTGAGATCGTCGCCTCCACCGTGGCGGCGATGGTTGCAGGCAGGTTGACGATGGCATGGGTCAACTCGGTCACCATCGTGGTCAGATGCTGCAGCAGCTGGAAAACGTCTTGGAGTCCAACAGTAGGCACAGCTGTAGGCGAAGGAGAAGCTGGCTGGCGGTCCTGACGTGCAGGAGGCGGTGGGACGCTGGGCACCTCGGCAGCCGCGGTCGCCCGTGGTTGGGAGACGCCCTTTAGTGCATCTGCCACTGTGACACCGGGCTGGATCCTCGCGGACCGGCGTTCAAGTAGGGAGGGCCACGTACGCTTGTCACTGGCCGGCTGTGTGGGCGGCGGTTGTCGCCTCCGTCGGGTATCAGCACGTCGGGAAGGCGGAACGGGCGGAAGACCCCGCTGCCGACGGCTAGCCTCCTTATGCTTCGCGCAGGAACGAAAATTGGCAGGATGACTGCCTCCACACAGGCCACAGACGGGCGGCTCATCCTTGCTTCGTGGACAAAGGCGGCTGTCGTGGCCAGCACCACACTTGACGCACATAGGCGGCATAGTGCAGTGACGGGCCACGTGGTTGAACCCTTGGCACCGGAAGCATTGGACCGGGCCACGGGACTTCCGCAGACGTTCCACGGTGACGGAGAGGTCGTAAATCCTGGTTAGCTGGAATATTTCCCGATGCCGAGGAGTGTCCTGCAGGACGACGACGCGGTGGCCAGTAAGCTGATTGGTCCCGGGCATACGATGGTAATCCACCACCGTCGCGACGAAGCCGAGGTCCTCCAGTTCTTCCTTCAGTTCGTCATGGGTGAGAGACGCCGGAATGTGCTTCAACAGCGCCTTCAGAGTCGGCGGACGGACCGCTGGATAGGTATACATGGGGATACCCTCTCGCCCAACCATATCCATTACAGTCACATAATCCTCAGTACAGGAGAGGTTGAGTTTGAGGGTATCACCCCCCGTCTGCTTGGCAGTAAACGACTGCTTACAGTGTTCCTTTAACCACGTGTGCAGTTGCTTGTAGGAATTCTTAAACTGCAACACAATGGGCGGCACCTTCCGCTGCAGCTGAGGCTGGGACGGTGGCTGCTGCGCCCCCTGCTGTTGCTGTTGCTGCTGGGGCGGTGGAACGTCGTCCGCGCCATCTTGGATGACGTCGTAGCGGTTAGACGTTGGCACCGCGTCCGTGTCAGGCCGCCGCTGCGGCTGCTTCGAGACCTTCTTCTTTGGTGGCTTCCGGAAACCGTCATCTGCCCCGGTGGCGGCGTCGCCGGTGCGCTTACGACTATGCTGCTGGTGGCCGTCGTCATCTTCACCCGAAGAGTCATGAGTGCAATCCATACCGAGATCCAAAGTCCTTGCACAGGTCGTCAACAGATCGTTTTCACGGAGGCGTTGCCTGGTCATCATAGGTGGGGGGCCGGATGAGGCCGCCGACGAAGTATTCTCCGCCGGACGGCGATCCGCCACACCCTCAGCCGGAGTAGCGTCCGTAGACATAACGAGCTCTCGCGCGACACGTCCGCTCTCGTCGGAAGACTAACTCCGAATGCGCGGGAGGCGCGGCGCGGCGGCGCGCAGAGTGGCGGCCGCTCTCTCGGCCGTCCGCGCCCGCCCGCGACACTGGCTGGGATTTGTGATTCTCTGCTCTGCTGCTGTGCTGTGCTTGCGTGCCTGCCGTCCCGCTCGCTCTCGCTGTGTGTTACGCGCGTCGTCGAAATGGCAGATCAGGCGGCTACGAACGAGACTGCTGCGGCACCCGCCGCCACCGGCACTACGAAGAAGGCCAAGTCTGCGTCGTCTGCGAAGAAGCCGCGCGCCAAGCCTGCGCACCCGCGCACCTCTGAGATGGTGACGGCCGCCATCAAGAGTCTGAAGGAGCGCGGCGGGTCGTCGCTGCAGGCGATCAAGAAGTACATAGCCGCGCACTACAAGCTGGACGCGGAGAAGCTGGCGCCGTTTATCAAGAAGTACCTCAAGTCGGCCGTCGTGGCGGGCGAGCTGGTGCAGACGAAGGGGAAGGGCGCGTCCGGCTCGTTCAAGCTTGCCGGCGCCGGCGGCGGGGGGGCGGCCGAGGGCGGCAAGGCTCGTGCTGGCGGTGCCAAGAAGAAGCGCGCCGCTCCGGCCAGCAAGGAGAAGAAGGGCGCCCGTGCGGCCGGCGCAAAGAAGGCTGGTGGCGTGAAGGCGGCGACCGGTCGGAAGGCGGGCGCCGCCAAGAAGGCGTCTGCGGCGTCGGCCGCTCCCGCGGGTGCGAAGAAGGCGGCTGCGGCCAAGCCGGCCAAGGCCAAGTCGCCGTCGAAGGCGAAGAAGGCCGCCAAGGTTCCGACGAAGAAGCCGAAGGCGCCGCGCCCGAAGAAGGCGACGACGCCGTCTAAGGCGAAGGCTTCGCCCAAGAAGAAGAAGTAGAGTAGAGGAGAAAGAGATGGGAGAAAGGAAGGGTTTGGCGCTTGACTCCGTCGTCCCCACCCCCCGTCGTCGTCTGGTGGCGCGCAAGAGACGCGCGGCCCAAAACGGCCCTTCTCAGGGCCATCAAAGCACGTCGGGGAAGGTTTTGATTGTCGTGTTGCGTTTGGTGTGGGTGTCTGTCTGGCGTTTCTGTATGCCCGTGGGGATGCTGTTTGCGTGCCGTGGTGGTTGGATTGCGGGGGTCGGTGGCGGGTGTGGGCGGCGGTAGCGGTAAGCGGTGTTGTTGTTGTTGTTGTTGTTGTCGTGGTTGATTGTCGCCGTGTTTGTGGCGGCGGCCGACGGTTGGTTTTCTGTCACGTTGTTTTGTTTGAATACGTTGGTTGGCTTGCCTGCGTTCGTTCTTCTCGGATGTCTGTCTTGTCGAGTCGAGTCGTGTCTGGTCTTTGTTTTGTTTTGTTCCTTTGTGTGTGTGTGTGTTATGTTTTGCAACGGGGGGCACGTTGAGATGTGGAAGGAGTCGGCGGGGATTTCGGTGGCGTGTAGAGCGAGCGAGCGCGCCTGCCTGGCCGTTGGCCGTCGGAGTGGAGTGCGGGTTTTTTTGTTTTCGAAACGAAAGCGGCGGCCGGCCAGCCACCCGTGCGGTGTGAC
Source organism: Schistocerca americana (assembly GCF_021461395.2). Lineage (NCBI taxonomy): Eukaryota > Metazoa > Arthropoda > Insecta > Orthoptera > Acrididae > Schistocerca > Schistocerca americana. The sequence continues at coordinate 41,782 of NW_025725698.1, read as the reverse complement.
GTCGGCCGTTGGGTATTGTGCGCTTTGAGCGCCGGGGAGGGATGATGTGTGATTGTTGCGCGCTGCTAGCAGGCAGGCAGAGTGAGCGGGTGTGGCGGACGGACGGGAAGTGGTGGTTTTTGTTTTTGGGTTGCGGGGCGAGAGGCAGGCGACCGACAAAGTTTGCTCGCGACGGAGAGATGTTAGTGGCCCTGAAAAGGGCCGTTTTTGTTTGTGCGGTGCGGTGCCGCGGCGCGGTTTAGGCGCGCTCGCCGCGGATGCGGCGCGCGAGCTGGATGTCCTTGGGCATGATGGTGACGCGCTTGGCGTGGATTGCGCACAGGTTGGTGTCTTCGAAGAGGCCGACGAGGTAGGCCTCGCTGGCCTCCTGCAGGGCCATGACTGCGGAGCTCTGGAAGCGCAGGTCGGTCTTGAAGTCCTGGGCGATCTCGCGCACTAGGCGCTGGAATGGCAGCTTGCGGATGAGCAGCTCTGTGCTCTTCTGGTAGCGCCTGATTTCTCGCAGGGCGACGGTGCCCGGCCTGTAGCGGTGGGGCTTCTTGACGCCTCCGGTGGCGGGCGCGCTCTTCCTCGCCGCCTTGGTGGCGAGCTGTTTGCGCGGCGCCTTTCCGCCGGTGGACTTGCGGGCCGTTTGCTTTGTGCGGGCCATGGCGGTAGCGGTAGCGGAGCGGCGTGCGTGGAGGTTAGGTGCGGCGCGGCGTCCGGTGCTGCCTTGACAACGGGCCCGCGCGCCTCCGTGCTGCGCTTATATGCCCTCGGTTGCGCGTGGTGGGGGGAGGGCGGGCCAGAGTCTATATAGGGGGGCGGCGGGCGCGCTGGGCGCAGACCGTAGCCGACTCGCCAGCCGCTGCAGCTGCTGTTTGTGCACGTTTTGCTTTGCCCGAGGAAGGAAGGATGACAGGCCGCGGCAAGGGAGGAAAGGGGCTCGGCAAGGGTGGCGCCAAGCGGCACCGCAAGGTGTTGCGCGACAACATCCAGGGCATCACGAAGCCCGCCATCCGCCGCCTGGCTCGCAGGGGCGGCGTGAAGCGCATCTCTGGTCTGATCTACGAGGAGACCCGCGGGGTGCTGAAGGTGTTCCTGGAGAACGTGATCCGCGACGCGGTGACGTACACTGAGCACGCCAAGCGCAAGACTGTGACGGCCATGGACGTGGTGTACGCCCTGAAGAGGCAGGGGCGCACCCTGTACGGTTTCGGCGGTTAGGCTGCGTCGCAGCGGGCGCTGGCCTTCCCGCGGCCGTGCTTGTGGGTGGGAGAGACTAGAAAACGGCCCTTTTCAGGGCCACCACACTGTTCGGAAGTTGAAAAGTGCGAAAGAGTCTGTGTTGTTGCTGCGTGTGTGCGCTGTGTTGTTTGTTTGTTTGTTTCTTTCTTTCTTTCTTTCCGTTTTGAGCGACGTGATGTGACTGGGAGGGGAGAAGGAAAGGAAACGTGTCATGTGGCTGGCTGTGTGTGGAGCTGCTTCGTTTGTGTGTTTGTTATTGTGTGTCTTTGTATCGATCGCGACGGAGATGGCGGGCTGTGTGTTGTTGTGCGAGAGGCGGTGATTATTTGCTTGCGTGGTTTGGCTCTGTGTGTTTGTTTGCGGCGGCGTTGGGGTTTCCGAGGCAAGGCGTGTGGGCATAGGCGGCCGGATCAGCTGTTTCGTTCGTGTCGACGGCCGTTGCGCGCGGGAGTGGAGGGCGGTGTGTCGACACGCCTCCCTTTAACAATGGTCATTATTGCTGCCGTTGTCGGTTTGGAAGGCGACTGCGACCGTGCAAAATGTGTGTGTGTGTGTGTGTGTGTGTGTTGGGCCACACGGGCTGTGTGGACGACAAGATGGCGGACGTGCGCCGGCGGCGGCTGTGCTGTGACAGTGCAAAGTTAAAACAAAACAAGGTGCGGCGAGGACGACTGAAATTTTGCTTTGGACGTAGGTTTGTGTGGTGGCCCTGAAAAGGGCCGATTGTTGTGGGCCGAGCCGGCAAAGCGCGTTGCGTGCAGGGGAGCACGCGGCGCTGCGATTGCCTGGCCTCCTTTAGGCCTTCTTCTCGGTCTTCTTTGGCAGCAGGACGGCCTGGATGTTGGGCAGGACACCACCCTGTGCGATGGTGACGCCCGACAGGAGCTTGTTGAGCTCCTCGTCGTTGCGGATGGCAAGCTGCAGGTGGCGCGGGATGATGCGCGTCTTCTTGTTGTCGCGGGCCGCGTTTCCGGCCAGCTCGAGCACCTCAGCCGCGAGGTACTCCATGACGGCGGCGAGGTAGACGGGCGCCCCGGCGCCGACGCGCTCTGCGTAGTTTCCCTTGCGCAGGAGGCGGTGGATTCTGCCGACCGGGAACTGGAGCCCAGCCCTGCTTGAGCGGGACTTTGACTTGCCCTTGACTTTGCCTCCCTTTCCGCGTCCGGACATGGCGATGGGCTAGCGACGGTGCACACGAAACGGAAACGAAAACGACCGGTGCGAGCGGCAGCGAGTCGAGCAGCGGAGTGCGTGCCGGCGCGCGGCCTCCTTTCGTCTGGACTGGGTGTGGAACATCCCAGGCTATCGTGAACGTAGGGTTTACCTAGAGGCATTTCCTACCAAGGCTGCAGGGTGTGGTTGGCGGTGATCAGCGCGTATGATATCTTGAAGTCGCTGAGAGGAAGAAGTGGTGGTGAGTCTTCGGGGCTGACCTGATTATTCGATCAGGGCAACGGGCCGCCTGTAGTGGTCGTGATGGTCATTATGTCGTCCTAACCTCCGGACGAGGGGATTGTCTGAAGTGCGGGTGGCAGTATAAAACCGGCGCGCTGCGTCTTTAAATCTCTCCCGGACGAGGGGTTCCTCAGCCGCCTGATGGAGGGGGCGATGAGGGAAATCACGCGGCACATGGTAAACTCTTCGCAAGAGCTTGTTTTGTAGTTGCTGGAGCCTCTGAATATGGGAGGGGGCAGCATTGCCCCAGACTTCACAGGCATAGTCCATAACCGGACGAATGCACGTGCGATAGATATGCAGTCCGTTGGCGACAGGGAGCGAGGAAGTTTCGTTGAGCATGGGGTACAAGGCCCCAGCCCTCTGAGATGTCTTCCGGTGTACAGCGGTGACGTGAGGCTTCCATGTCAGGGTGCGATCGAGAGTGACCCCGAGGTAGGTAGCAGTCGTGGTCCAGGTGATGGCCTGATTACAAAGCACCAGGGGCGGCACGTCAGGTGGGAGACGGCGAGTGAGGAGCATCGCCTGAGATTTGGTGGCGTTGAAGCCGATCCGCCAGTCGGCGGCCCAGCGCTCGAGGTCCTGCAGAGCAGCTTGCAGACGTCGGAGGACGGCGTCGATGTTGCGATGGCGCGAGAAAAGGGCCGTGTCATCAGCATAGATGGCACGACCAACCCTCGGGGAAATCGGCAGATCAGAGGTGTAGACAGCATACAATATAGGGCCCAGAACGCTCCCTTGGGGCACTCCAGCAAGGACTGGGCGAACAGAGGAAGACGTGCTGCCAACTCGGACGACAAAAGTACGGCCCTCAAGGTAGTTGCCGAGTAGGCGGACGAAGCACGAAGGGATGCCGAGATGGAACAACTTGAAGAGCAGGCCGTGGTGCCAGACGGTGTCAAAGGCCTTGGACACATCGAGCAGGACAAGGCCGCAAAACTCCCGATTGTTGAACGCCAGTGTCGCCTCCTCGACGACGCGGAGCAACTGTTGAGTGGTGGAGTGGTGCTGGCGGAAGCCAAACTGTTCCCGAGGAATGATATTGTCCTGGTGGAGCAGCCGGCCGAACCTAGAGAGGAGGATTCTCTCGAAAACTTTACTCAACGTCGGGAGGAGACTGATGGGGCGATAATGCTCTGGTACTGTCCTGTTTTTGCCCGGCTTCGGGACCGCCACAACGACAGCCTTCTTCCAAGCGTCTGGGTACTGCAGCTGGTGAAAGACGGCGTTGAAGAGAGCGACCACGTACAGGATGGCAATCCTGGGCAGCATGCGGAGGACTCTCCCGTCAACGTTGTCGTGCCCCGGGGCCTTCGTCTGGGGAAGTCGGCGAAGATGGTCAGTGACCTCCCTTTCCGATGTTGGGACAATGGTGGCGTCACTGTGATCGCCGTGGAGGAAGGCAGCAAGTCTGGTCTCCACTGTGCGGACGTTCTCGTTGTCGACCGGCGCCGCAAGGGGCCGGAAGTTGGCCTCAAAAGTCGACGCCAGGGCCTCGGCTTTAGCGGCGGGCGTGTAAGCAGGTCCATCGGTAGTTGTGAGCGGCGGCATGTGTGGGCGGTGCCGTGTGAGGGAACGGACCAACTCCCACGTGTCGGCCCCAGGATCAACTGAGGCAAGCTTCTCCTCCCACCGGCGGATACGGTGAGCAGCAAGGGCAGCCTTGATGACGCGGCGGAGATGATTGATGCGCCGCTTCAGCACGGGCTGGCGTGTTTCATGCCAAACTCTGTTGAGACGGTTTCGTTCTCGGATAAGGTCCCTTAAGTCGGCAGGGAGTGCTGGAGCTGCCACTGAAGAAACCCGTGGAGGCGGAGTGGAGTCAGCAACAGCCGTGGTGAGAGCTGCAGTCAGGGTGTGAAGAGCAGCATTAACATCCGTGTCCAGTGGAGGTGACTCATCTGGGAGGCGTTGCAGAACAAGCTGCCGGAAGCGCGGCCAGTCGGTCTTCCGGGTGTCGAGCTTCGCCGCTGGTGGAAGCGGAGTGACATGTAGTCGAAAGAGCACCGGCAAGTGGTCGGAGCTCAAGGCGTGCAGAACGTCGGGGGTGACAAACCAGTCGACACCCTTGACGAGACAAATGTCCAAAACGTCTGGAGCAGAGCCGTTCGAAGGGTAGTGCGTCGGCTCAGCAGGTCCATACACAGAAGCTCGTGCCCTCTCAGCAGCGTGATAGAGCCGCCTCCCACTGACGTTCAGCGTCCGAGAATTCCAGAGCTGGTGCTTGGCATTCAGGTCTCCGGCGAGGAAGAGCTTGACCCCAGCACGAAGGAGAGTGTCAGCATCATGGACGGTGAGGTGGCCTCGTGGCGGCCGGTACACGGAGAGAAAGATGACCGTTCCAAGGGACGTCTCCACTGCAACGGCCGTGGCTTCACAGGAGTCCAACCTCGGCAGAGGGACACGATAGTGTCGGAGTGTCCGCTTGACATAGATGGCTGTCCCACCGCCAGCCGTCAGCCTGTCGTCGCGATAGCAGACGTAATTCGGTGCGTTCGCTCGAAGTCCAGGCTTGAGATGGGTCTCGGTGAGGAGACACACATCCACGCTGTAATCCTGGAGGAACTGCCGGAATTCGAGAAGCGCAGGAAAGAGGCCATTCGCGTTCCACGTTACAGCCGTGAAGGTCTGGTGGCGCCTAAGGTTGTGAGCCATGGCCAGCGGATGCGATCGCCGTGGCAGTGGGGAAACTTCGGAGGGCTGCATGGACTGCAGCAGTGATGGCGGTCGGCAGCTGGGCCAGAGCGGCAGAAACAGCCACGAGGGTGGCCTGGACTTCTTGCAAGACCGCGATGAAATCAGCAGCTGCAGCAGGTGGAGCAGGCCCGTCTTCAGAGCGTCGCAGAGGCTGGACAGCAGGGGCAGGAGGAGGCGTCGTCCGGCCCTGGAGGACGTCGGCGTAGCCAAGGTCCGCCCGAGCAGCAAGCAAGCGCCGCTGGGCGGGTTGCCGCGGAGGAGTAGCAGGTGGAGCAGGCGGTGGCGCAGCTCGGCGCCGCTGCTGTTGACCATCGGAGCGGGACGTCGGCCGCAAGGGAGGTAGTCCACGCTGGCGGCGGCTGGCTGCCTTGTGGACAGCGCAACCGCGGTAACTCGCAGGATGAGCCCGTTTGCACAGGGCACAGGTGGCTGGTTCGTCCCGGGACCGGGTACACTGCTGGCTGAGGTGACCCTCGCCACACTTGACACATCGGGGCCTCATGCGACAGAGGCGGGAAGTGTGGCCCGGCTCCTGGCAATTGTAGCATTGGACGAGGCCCTTCCGTGCGCGTAACTTCTCGACAGTCACCGAGAGGTCATAAAACCGGGTGACTTGGTAGATTTGCCTGTTATCAGGCGTATCAGGCAACACGATCTCCATCAAAGGGATGGGACGCTGGGTACCAGGCATCTTCATCCGGGTGACTGCAGTAGGCGCGAAACCCATGGTGATGAGGCCGTCCTTAAAGGCGTCCGCCTTCATCTTCAGCGGTATGCCTCGCATGGCAACCTTGAGAACTTTGGGTCGTACGGTGGGGAAGGTGTAGTTTGGGATCCCACGTGCACCAACCATATCCATAACAGCCACGTAATCTTCAGTAGTGGCGACTGTCAGCTTCAGACGGTCTTCGCCGCAGTGTTTGGCGGTAAAAGCGTTCTTGAGGTTGGCTTGGAGCCAGTCCCGAAGCGTCAGATAATCATCAGGGTAGTCGATAACAATCGGCGGCAGCTTAGGGCCGGAGCGATGCGTAGCATCGTCGGCGGTCGCCGGTGGAGGCTCGTCGGGATCTTCAGAGTCGGCGCCATCCTGTAGGGCGTCGTACTGATTGGCAGTAGGCACAGGGACAACGGGCGTGCGCTGTCGTGGAGCCGCCCTCTTCTTAGGTGGTGGTTTCTTGAAGCCAGCGTCACTCGTACCAGAAGTGTGTTGGTCATCACGAGCGGACGTGACAGCCGACCTCTTGCGCTGAAGCACCCTCTGCGGGGCGCCAGAAGCGCAGTCTTCACGGGGAGGGTCGGTAGAGTAGTCCATCTCATCGTCCTGGTCGCGCGTAGTCGTCATATACTCGTGGTCCTCCTGGGGTTGCCGGGTCGTCATAGGTGGAGCGTCCAATGGGGCCGCCGACGGCGCAGGCGCCGCCGGACGGCGATCAGACAGCTCCGGCGCGGCGGCGGCAGCTGCCGCGACCGCGCGCGCGTCACAAACGTCTTGCTCGCTCGCCATCTCGAACACGAGTGCCGCGTGCGTGCGTGCGTTGCGTGCGTGCCGGCGCAGCCGGGGTGGGGGTGCTTTATGGGCTCGGGTGCGGCGGCCGGTTGCGCGCGCGCCCCATTGGTCGGCGGCCGCAACAGGGCGAGCTGGTAAAGGTGCGGCGGCGGCTGGCGGCGGGTGCCACTGTGTGGGGAGACGCTGACTAGAGCGGAGCGCTTGCTACTGGTGTTGCTGCTGCCGTACGTTGGTTCGAGATGCCGCCCAAGACTAGCGGGAAGGCCGCCAAGAAGGCTGGCAAGGCGCAGAAGAACATTTCGAAGGGCGACAAGAAGAAGAAGCGCAAGAGGAAGGAGAGCTATGCCATCTACATCTACAAGGTGCTGAAGCAGGTGCACCCTGACACGGGCATCTCGTCGAAGGCGATGAGCATCATGAACAGCTTCGTGAACGACATTTTCGAGCGCATTGCGGCCGAGGCTTCTCGCCTGGCGCACTACAACAAGCGCTCGACCATCACGTCCCGCGAGATCCAGACCGCTGTGCGGCTGTTGCTGCCTGGCGAGCTGGCCAAGCACGCCGTGAGCGAGGGCACGAAGGCGGTGACCAAGTACACGAGCTCCAAGTAAGGAGGTGGCTCTGGAATGGAAGGAAGGATGGAGAAGGCTCCTCCGTTGCGAGAGCGGCAAAACGGCCCTTTTCAGGGCCACCAACTTGCCTTTTGCGGGAAGGGCGGAATTGTTGTTGTTGTTGTTTGTGTGGACGGCTGTGATGTATGTGTGCATTTTGATTGTGGGTGGGGGGGCGCGTCAAAGCGTGTTGCGCGGGGTACGGCCACGAGGTTGGTCGCCGTGGCGTGGAATGGTGGCACGCCTCGTTGGCGTGGTTTTTGACCCATTGGTGTTGTTGGTGTGTGTGTGTGTGTGTGTGTTACCCGTCTGCGAGGGGGGACAGTGCGATCGGCGACTTTTGTGTCACCGTAACGACGGCCGTTTGCGGGTTTGTTTTTTTTGCACATCATACATGGCGAGGGTGAAATGTGAAATGTTTTTGTTTGGTTTTTTTTTTGCCGCCCACTATTCCCTTTGCTGTACGCCGAGTTTGACAATGGTGCGACGTAACTGCAGCGTGGAGGTGTGTGAGTGACGTTGAAATGAACGTGCCATTAAGACGCATTGTTGTTGTATTGTACTGTACGTGTACGGCGACACGCACGATGATGTACCATTCGACTCTGATGTTTGATAGCCGTGTCTGACTGATTGCGTACGACGCACGCACACCGATGTCGTCATTCAAGATGCACGCTAGACGACGACGGCGGCGGTCGTTTGTTTGGCGAATGTCTGTACACGTGTTTGTCTGTGTCCATCCGGTATGTATTTGTTTGTTTGAAAGTGTTTTGTGTGTCGGTGACGTGGTCCGATCCGTCGCCCCCTGAGTAACTGTCGATCGGCGCGATAGACCGGCGTCACGCAACTGAACCGAAGTCTTGGGCACACCCGTCATACTGTTGTACACCGTCGCGCTGAGAACGGTAACGAAAGGTTGACTTTGATCGGTCGAATGTCTGGGCAGAACGTGAGGAATGAGGCAAGAGTGCAAGGAGGGGGGGCAAAAGAGAGAGGAAGGGAAAAAGGGGAGAAACGCATTCGTAGAGCAACGGAACGTTCCCGTGTCGGAGGCGTATTGGAGCCGCACTGAAATGCGTTTAACGGCGGCGCGGCTGCAAGTGTCTGCCGTGGTGAACGTTACCTTTGACGGCTGCATTGGGCTTTGCCTTTGCCTTTGCTTTCGCTTTCGCTTTCGCGTTCGCGTTCGCTTTCGCTTTCCCGGATGTACGTAACGTTTGTTGATATGGTTCTGAGGAAGAGTGTATGACAGTGCCGTGCCGTCCATGTTCGTGTGCCCTCCCATTGTGTGTATGCTATTGTCTGTGTACTTGAATGATGTATGTAGGTGTTAGTGGACATGTTTTACCAGTGGGGGGAAATGGATCGTCGATAGTTGCCGTCACTCTGTCACGGTCGAGATGACGCACCCTCCGTACAGAAAGGTGTCGAGAAAGTGAGTGAGTGTGTGTGTGTGTGTGTGTGTGTGCGTCCGTGAATTGGCAGTGTTTGGAGGTGGGCGTGCCCTGGATGTGGCCCGGAAAAGGCTGTTCGTTAGGCGGTAGTGTTGTGTGGACAGGGGAGGGGCATGCGTAACGCTGCTGGCATGGCATTTCGGGAGATGGGAGGGGGCAAACGAGGAAACGAGGAGCGGCGGCCAAAGACGGGACGCGGAGGGGCGCGGTGTGGGTGGCTTGCGCCTGTGCTCGGCGTTGTGGTTTGTGCAAAAGAGGAGGAGAAAAACAATGTGAGTTGCCAGGGAGGGGAGCGGTGTTGTGGTTGTCGTGGTGTAGCCGCAGACGCGGCTGTCAGTGAACGTGGCGAGACGGACGGATGCGCGGAGGGGCGGGGGCGGCGCATTTCGCCGGTGCCGTGCCGTGCCATGCCATGCCTGAAAGCCGCGTGGTCGCTGTGTTGTTGGTGGCGTGGGGGCGAGGAGAGTACCGTACGGGTGTGCTTGTGCGCCGGAAATGGCACACTGCGCCCGCCCGTCTCGGAGGCTGATGGCTGTGGTGTGGAAATGGGGCGCGGTGATGTTGAAGCAGTTGAAGAACAGAAAAGAAACCAAGAAAACGGAAGGCGTGATGCGGCGGTGGTGGTGAGAGCGGGAAAAACAAAACAACAAAAAAAAAAAAAAAACAACAAAAAAAAAGAAGGAAAAACAACAAGAAACAAAAAAGAAAACAAAAAGTCTATCAATATTAAAATGTAAATGGAAATGGAAATGGACCCAGGTATAACCTCCCTGCACAAATAGCAGAGAGTCCGATGATAATAAAAATGTGCCAGAATGTTAACGTCCCTACAAAACAAACCCAACGATAATATTAATGAAAGAGTGAACCGTATGTAACATTGCAACAGACATAATGAAACCTGATAAATTGTATAAGGGCAGCAGCGTTGACCTTTGGCCCTGTATTCAGAATAAAAAGAGCCAAAGATCGTTACCCCAATGAAAAAGACACTGAAACACGTATGTAACATAGTAGCGATGGCGAGACATTGTAGCATCTGTGACCAGAGAGTTTGCGCTGGACTGCGCGAGTGTTGCGAGCGGTTCTCAGTCAGTCAGTCAGTCAGTCAGTCAGTCTGTCAGTAGTCGTTGCGAGTCCGTAGCTCTGTGTAGTTGAGGGCTGTACTCTGTCAGTAGTCGTCGCGTGCAGTACGCTAATAGTCGTCATGCAGAGCGGTCGGTCAGTAGTAGCAGCCGAGTGCGGTTGTGTGATGTAGGCGGTCGGCAACACTGGTCAAGATGGTGAATAAGGTATACTGTTAATTAATATAATCATTAGATAATGAAAAATTGTATTTATTGTAATTATTCTCCAACAAGTTCCCCAATAATAGGTTTTATTTCAAAAGCATTTTTCAAACATTTAATTTTGTATTGAACTAAAGAGTTCGTTGCACTTCACATTTCATTCCACTTCTTTGAAGAAAAATGCCACTAAAATCACAAAAAAAGAGAATATTATTATTTGCAATGCAGTTCCTTCAAGCGCTGCGCAACAACCAGAGCAGAAATGTGACATCCATTTATTCGGCGGTAAGACTTTAATTCTGATTGTTTTGCACAGGGCCAAAGACCGATATTTCGGTTTAATTGAAGTTTCTTGTCACTGAACGGACTTTTTTAAATGTTGTGTGAAGACTTTATATTTGAGTCAGATTGCGAATTTCACATTTTTGTTGCCATTTTCAATACCTCTCATTGTGGGCGAGGTTACAATTAGCGCAATGTCCATTAGCATCCGTAAATAACATTGTCCATTGTTTTAAATTTTGCTGGGAGGTTACAACACACACACAAAAAAAAACAAAAAAAACAAAAAATTGCATTTATATCCGCTCCTCAATTGTAGATACCCCTTACACAGCTGTGTGCAATGAATGAGTGCTGGCTGGTAATTAATTGCACTCCTTGGAGGGAAATGCCATAGGAAGTAGTCTTTAAAACGTGAATGTTTTTCGTTAAGAGACAAAAGTTACTTTAGAAAAAAAGTAATAGTGGGGCTTTTGTTGTTGAACAAAATAAGTACAATGAACATACGTTATCAGATTTGCGCAATGCAGCGTCACACCACCTTTTGATTGTAACACAATATACTATACATCGTCCCGAACCGTGACCAGAGTCGCGAGACGAGCAGAGCACGCCGCCGACGCCCGCTCAGTACAACCGTCCACCCGCTACTACTGTCGACCGACTACTACCTCTCCCGACTCGCGCTACAATATATATAACAACTGTTCCTGGCGACCCGGTGCGTGCCACTACTGTCGTCTGGCGCGGTCCAAGCGCCGACTAGCAGCGAGAAAGAACTCTCTGGTCAGACAGAGATGCTGTCATGCCTCGCCATCGCTCTGGTAATGAATACATACGTGTTGCAGCGTGCGTACCACCGGAACACGCAGTGGCGGAGCCAAAGACTGTGTTGTCGAGGTCGAGTGCGAGTGGGAAGAGAGGCAGCGTCGGCACGGAGATGCAAGCGAGCGCGAGACGCACGGGGGCTGCGGCGTGGCGCGTTTGCGGTCGGCGCCTTTGGTGGCAACGGCCGGGACAAGCAGCGGTGTATGGTGTGGTGCGGGGCGGACAGGGGCGGCGGTGGACGGGGAGGAGGCGGCGCGACGACGGCATGGGGGCGAAAACGGGACGGGGGACGGCGGATGTTGAGAGGCGTCACGCGCGGACAGGACACAGACACAGAGACACACAGATTGGAAAGGGAGGGTGCGCGGTAGTAGTTGGGAATGTGCGTACCGTGCGGGATGGGAGTGGGCGAGGAACACGGTCGTGGCCCCTGTTTTGGGTGCGTGTGATGACGTCGGTGTGTTGTGGGAAGGGAAGGTGCTGTGGCGGCGGCGCGTAATGGGCGTAGGCCGAAAAGAGAAAGGAACGTGGGCAGTGTGTTGGCAAGCGTCGGTTCGACTGCGACGTTGATGGGCAGGGCAGGGCAGGGCAGGGCAAGGTTAATGGTGGTAGGAGTAGGCGTGTGGGCGCAAAAAATCTGCCGCTGCAGGCGGTGCCGTAACCGCCATGGCGGGAAGGAGAGAGGGCCAAAGAAAGAAAGAAAGAAAGAAAGAAGAAAACAAAAAAAAAAAAACAAAAAAAGGAGGGGGGGGCGAAAGTGGAGAGGCGGTGGTGTGAGAAGGGCGGGGGCGGAAGGAAGGCAGGAAGGACAAGAGGCGAGGCGACGGCTTGCTTTGTGTATCGGTCGGTCTCTGGCTATGCTTCGTTTTCTGCAGCAGGGTCGGTGCGCGGCGTGGCTCGCGGCAGTGGGAACGCCTGGTGGCTGGACGGCCAGCAATGCGGTTGGATGGGCGGCCACAGCACCGCACCTGTGCCCGAGGAGGAGACGCTGGCGGCGGGCCCTGAGGTGAGGCCGGCTCGGCTGGGGCTGGGGCTGTGGATGTGTAGGTGTGCGCCGCTGCTGCAACAACGAGTAAAACGCGAGAAGGAGGGATGGCGGTAGAGAGAAAAAAAAAAAAAAAAAAAAAAAAGGTCGTGTTGTGTTGATGCGCAGGCAGACGCGTACAGAGGGACGAGCCCGGTCTGCAGCAGGGTGTGGCCGTGCCGAGTGCAGAGCAGCGGCGGCTCGGTTCGGTTCGGCCCGGCCCGGCGGGCCGCGCTGTTGTCGCGGACGTGAGCGCCCCCTGGCGGGTGGCCGGAGGCGGCGCGGCGTGTTGGACGTGTGGCTGGTGGCAGTGCACAATTTGCGAGTGGCTGGCGGTGTGGTGTGGCGGTTGGCGCGTCGGGCGGCGGAGAGGTATGTGTTGCGGGCGCCCTTTGCTGCGCTGCGTCGTTGCGTGTGCCGTACAGGGCGGGCGCTTGTCGACTGTGTGGGCGGTGTGGCGAATTGGCGTGAAACGGCTGCCGAGAGGTGTGTGGTAGCGAGCCGGTCGGTGGTGTCAGTGCGAAGGGGAATGTGCGTGCGTTTGGCGGTTTCGGTGTGCTTTTTGCGGCGTGAGAGTGGGAATTAGTGGGGCCGGCTGTTGTGTTGGTTCCTTGTGTCTTGTGTCGCGTAGCTTTATGGCAACGTGGAAGGACGCCGGTTTCGTTTCGAGCCTTGCGTGTGGTTGTCGACGTTGACTGGTTGGCGTGTGCCGATGCACGTGCATGTGTGGGTCGCGAGTGCGTTTTTGGCTGGCTGTGTGTGTGTGTGTGTGTGTTTTTGGGGGGGAAGGGGGAGGCGGTGGTGAAAGTGCAGTCGTTGCCACGGGCGTCGTCGGGTGGGGCTGGGGCTGTGCGTCGTGGCGGAAAGGTGGTAGGTTGCGGGAAGCGAGCCCGTCGTTGACGGTGTCGCGTGAGTTGTGAATCGAGTGGGGCGCGGGGCGCGGGACAGGAGCAGCGTGCCGCTGCGTCGTGGTCGTCAGCAGAGGCTGTGCGTGTGCTTGTCCTTTTTGTGGGCGGTTCGTGCGAGGCGTTTTTTTTTTTGTTTTGTGTTGCCCTAGTTGTTAGTTTATTTTGTTTGTGTTTGTTATTTTGAGACGACGACTGGTTGGTGGCGTGCGCGCGAAGTGGCGGTGTGCGCTTCCCGTGTCGTTTGTGTTGTTTGGTTTTTTTGTTTTTGTGTGTTTTTTGTTTTTTGCACTGGGCCCCGGTGGGTGGGTGCGTGTGTGTCGATTGCCGGCTGGCGAAAGGTGCGCCATCGGCGGGGTGGGTCGCCGGCACAAGTAGAGGCGGCGGCGTTGTTGCTGTTGTTGTGTGGTGTTTGTTTTGTTCGGCTGTGTCGGCGAGCTGTGTTGCGGTGCGTGTGAATGGTGGTGCAAAAGTGCTGGCGTTGGGGCTGCGACTGCGACGGCGGCGAGCCGCGGGCGCGCCATTGATAGTGATGTTGTGAACAGCGGCTGTGTACGGTAGTGGTGTTGTTGTAGCACGACGTGCATCCGGGCCGGCGCGGAAAGCGCAGTTGCGGGCGGTTGCCCTTCGGTGCCAGCCATGTCGCGTGAGCGGCGGGTTGCTCTGGTGTCGACACGTGGTGCTCTGGGTTGTTGTGTGGTGCCCTTTGGCCGGTGGGGGTGGTTCGCGTGTGTCTCGTTCGCGCTCGGTGTCTGGTCGTGGTCGTGCTGCTCCCCCGTCTGTCGGCGGTTTCCGACGTCGTCTGTACGTTTTTGTTCGTTTGCGGCGTGCCTGCCGACGTCGTCCCGTCGCGACCTTTCAACCGAAAGTGTGGCGCCCGAAGGTGAACGAACGTAACCCTGACCTCGGCGCTTTACGCTGAGCCGAGCGAACCGAACCGAACCTGTGGTGTGGCGAGGTGAGCTCAGCCTGTGAGCCCCTAACGTCTACGTAAGGTAAGCTGTCCGGCTCACGCCTCACGTTTGAACGCCTTTTTAACCTACGTTTGACGCTTCTCAACCTAGCACTAACCTAACCTAACCTAACCTAACCTAACCTAACCTAACCTAACCTCTGACGCCTGACGTGTTTGAATGCTTAACCTAAGTTTGACGCTTAACCTAACCCAAGTCCCCTTAACCTAACCCACGTCCACCTAACCTAACCTAACGTAGACGTGTAAACGTAATGTGTAACGCGTAACGTGTAAGGTCGGCTGTCGTGTGTGCTTGACGGCAGATTGGGTTGGTCTGTAGATTCGGATTGCGGTTTGCCTCGGTCGAGGGGTTGGGTCGGAAGCGGCGAGGGGCGGCGGCGCCTGTTGCGCAGGCGGCGTCCGTTTGCGGCGGGCAATTGTTGAGAAACGGCTGTGAATGTTGGCGGGCGAGAGGAGGAGGACGGCGCGCGATGTGGCCCGACGGCTGCGGGCCGATCGGGAAACGGCGGGAGGGCGACGGAAGGCGATGGGGCGGCGGAGGCGCGTTTGCACGGCCGTCATCGCCGCACGCCTCGGCTTGTGTGGCTGTGGCGCCGGCCGCGCTGGCCGGGCTGCCGCGGCGACGGTGTGGGAGTTTTGCCGAAGGTTTGGCCATTGTGGCGGGTCGTCGGCTGGGGCTGTGGGGGCGGCATTTGGGCGGGGGCGGCGATTCTCGGCGGGCCGACGCAGGCTGTAGCGCGCGGTAGCTGCAGTTTGGCCGTGGTTTGCGGCGCTGCCGTGGCGACTGGTTGGCGACTGTGGTGTGGCTGTGTGTAGCCCCATCCTCGGTGGTTTGAAAGGCGCGGGCGGTTGTGGCGCAGGTTTGGGGCTGCTCCGCACAGGCTGTCGGACGTTGGGCGGTAGCAAGCGCGGGAGGCCCATCCGCCAGTCGTTATGTCCCAAGAAGAGGAGAGCAACACAGGATTTACCTGACGGCATTGCCTGCATTCGTCAGAGGAGAGAGGGTGTGTTGAACTTCTTTATTTGTTGTATGTCATCGGGGTATGCGGGATCATAAAAAGAAAATCATAGGGACGGAGCTGCAAGCAGCGTCCGCTTGGTGCACTCCGAGTCTCAGCGGTCGAGGAGTGCAACAGGCCGCTGATAGCGGTCACGAACATCGTGAGGTGCGCCAACGTCTCGAATGAGTGGATTGGCAGAGGCGCGCGACCGTCGGTAAAAACGGCTGGCATTCTGCTGTATGCGGGGCATCACTTCCAGTTCATCAGCTGCATGGTGGAGGTACTGATGCGGAAACTGCGGGTGTACATGGAAGACCCGCCGGAGGATCTTATTCTGTTGCGCCTGAAGACGCTGAATATGCGTGGGAGCCGCATTGCCCCAGGCCTCACACGCATAGTCCACAATTGGTCGTATAAATAAGCGGAAGATGAGGAGGCCATTCCGGATGGAGAGGTCAGACCCTTCATTAAGGAATGGGTACAGCGCACCCATCCGCTGGTGGACTTTGGCACGCACGGCGTCGATGTGTGGCTTCCACAGTAGGCGATCGTCCATGATAACGCCCAGGTACCGGACGGTCTTCTGCCAGGGGAGGGCGGTCCCATAGAGTCGAAGTGGCGGGGCCGGCATCGTCGTCTTCCTCGTAAAGACGATGGCCTGCGTCTTCAGGGGGTTGAACCGGATGCGCCAGCGAGCTGCCCAGATCTCGAGGTCGTCGCATGCCTGCTGCAACCGGGAATGCATTGCGGCATGCCACCGGCTCCTGGTGTAGAGCATCGTATCGTCGGCGTAGACGGCTTTCTCCACTCGGGGCGACGTCGGAAGGTCCGAGGTAAATATAGTATAAAGGACGGGGCCCAGGACGGAGCCCTGCGGCACCCCGGCGACGATAGGTCTGGCAGTGGAGAGAGCCGCGTCAACGCGGACAGCGAAAGTACGGTGCTGCAGGTACGACGCAATGAGGCGCACGTACGCTCGGGGAAACCCAAGGTGGTCCATCTTCCAGAGAAGTCCAGCATGCCAAACACTGTCAAAGGCCTTCGTGACATCTAGAAGAACCGCTCCACAGTATTCCCGGTTGTTGAAGGCGCGAGTGATGTACTCCACAACACGTACAATCTGCTGGGTCGTGGAGTGGCCGCTGCGGAATCCAAACTGTTCTGGGGGGAGGATTTCCCGAATATCCAGGATGGTCCGGAGTCGCTGAAGAAGAAGCCGCTCAAACAGCTTGCTGATGTGCGGAAGCAAACTGATAGGCCGGTAGGATTTTGGGTCCTTCCGATCCTTGCCCGGCTTAGGAACAGCAATAACTATGGAGTGCTTCCACGCTGCAGGGTAGGTGCGAGTCCGCAGAACCCAATTGAAGATGGCAGTGAGATGAACCACAGCCAGGAGCGGCAGGTTCTTCAGGACCCGGCCGGTAATGTCGTCAACACCTGGAGCCTTGGACGCCGGGAGAGCCTTGATGCTTGCACGGACTTCGGCCACTGAAATAGGTGGTATGTCGTCACGGTCCTCCTCCCCATCCCCGTGGAGGATGGTCTGCACTGCTGCGTCAACCTGGTCGACGTGTAGCTGGTCCACATCTTCTTGAAGGGGGGTAAAATTCTCCTGAAAGATGTCCGCAAGGAGATTCGCCTTATCCTCATGTAGATAGGCCGTCCCAGTCGGTGTTGCAAGAGGGGGCATCCGTGTCCTGCGCTTCGTAAAAAAGCGGACCGCATTCCAGTGCATGGGGTCAGGGGTGAACGCCTGCAGTTTCTCAGCCCAGCGTCGATTCTTATGCTGGACAATTGCGGCCTTGATGTCACGGCGCAGGCTGTTGATGTGGCGCTTCAGCTGTGGGTCCCTGGTCACACGCCATTCCTTGCAGAGGCGATTTCGTGTGCGGATATCCTGGAGGATTTCCGCCGGGAGAGCGGAAGATGCGACTGTGCTGGTGCGCGGGCGGGGCGTCGCTCCCACCAGAGCTGCTGTGAGTGTATCAGCAAACTGGGCTGCAGAGGCCTCGTGAACGCCGACGCCATCCACCTGTCGCTGCAGGGCTGCAGTAACTCGTCGCTGGAAGCAGGGCCAATCCGTGTGGTTGAAATTGAGGTGGCCCGGACTCTGCGCCGGGGCGACGTCCAGTTGAAAGAGAACGGGCAGATGGTCGGAGTTCAGTTCGTGAAGGACTTCAGCAGTCAGGAACTGATTAAGTCCCCGAGTAATGGCGATGTCAAGAATGTCGGGCCTCCCTCTGCTAGGATAACACGTCGGCTCCACGGGCCCACAGACATACGCGTTCACCTCTTCAGTGGCCTGGAGTAGAAGGCGCCCATTACGATTGGTGACCAATGAATTCCAGGCCGCATGTTTGCAATTAAGGTCACCTGCGATGAAATATTTGCCTGGAGTCCGTAGAAGGAGACGGGCATCATCGATGAGGAGCTGGCGGCGAGGGCTCCGGTAAACAGCCATGAACGTGACCGGTCCAGTGGCTGTTTCAACCTGGACAGCAGTGACTTCTATAGACCCGATGGCAGGCGGTTGAATTTCACAATGCGGGATGGAGGAGCGGATGAAGATCGCCGTGCCACCCCCCTGCGTCGGTCGGTCGGTCCGAAAGCATCGGTAATTTGCGATGTTGGAGCGGATGCCTGGTTTGAGAAACGTCTCATTCACCAGGCATATGTCCACGTCATGTTCAAACAAGAACTGCCGGAGCTCCTCAAGGTCGTAGGTGAGGTTGGCGGCGTTATAAGCCACGATGCGGAAATCATCCAAGCGGCGGCGTCTAGGCATGCTGGGCTACTGAAGTGGCTGCAGTAGGAGCCTGAAGGCTGCGTGAGATCGTCGCCTCCACCGTGGCGGCGATGGTTGCAGGCAGGTTGACGATGGCATGGGTCAACTCGGTCACCATCGTGGTCAGATGCTGCAGCAGCTGGAAAACGTCTTGGAGTCCAACAGTAGGCACAGCTGTAGGCGAAGGAGAAGCTGGCTGGCGGTCCTGACGTGCAGGAGGCGGTGGGACGCTGGGCACCTCGGCAGCCGCGGTCGCCCGTGGTTGGGAGACGCCCTTTAGTGCATCTGCCACTGTGACACCGGGCTGGATCCTCGCGGACCGGCGTTCAAGTAGGGAGGGCCACGTACGCTTGTCACTGGCCGGCTGTGTGGGCGGCGGTTGTCGCCTCCGTCGGGTATCAGCACGTCGGGAAGGCGGAACGGGCGGAAGACCCCGCTGCCGACGGCTAGCCTCCTTATGCTTCGCGCAGGAACGAAAATTGGCAGGATGACTGCCTCCACACAGGCCACAGACGGGCGGCTCATCCTTGCTTCGTGGACAAAGGCGGCTGTCGTGGCCAGCACCACACTTGACGCACATAGGCGGCATAGTGCAGTGACGGGCCACGTGGTTGAACCCTTGGCACCGGAAGCATTGGACCGGGCCACGGGACTTCCGCAGACGTTCCACGGTGACGGAGAGGTCGTAAATCCTGGTTAGCTGGAATATTTCCCGATGCCGAGGAGTGTCCTGCAGGACGACGACGCGGTGGCCAGTAAGCTGATTGGTCCCGGGCATACGATGGTAATCCACCACCGTCGCGACGAAGCCGAGGTCCTCCAGTTCTTCCTTCAGTTCGTCATGGGTGAGAGACGCCGGAATGTGCTTCAACAGCGCCTTCAGAGTCGGCGGACGGACCGCTGGATAGGTATACATGGGGATACCCTCTCGCCCAACCATATCCATTACAGTCACATAATCCTCAGTACAGGAGAGGTTGAGTTTGAGGGTATCACCCCCCGTCTGCTTGGCAGTAAACGACTGCTTACAGTGTTCCTTTAACCACGTGTGCAGTTGCTTGTAGGAATTCTTAAACTGCAACACAATGGGCGGCACCTTCCGCTGCAGCTGAGGCTGGGACGGTGGCTGCTGCGCCCCCTGCTGTTGCTGTTGCTGCTGGGGCGGTGGAACGTCGTCCGCGCCATCTTGGATGACGTCGTAGCGGTTAGACGTTGGCACCGCGTCCGTGTCAGGCCGCCGCTGCGGCTGCTTCGAGACCTTCTTCTTTGGTGGCTTCCGGAAACCGTCATCTGCCCCGGTGGCGGCGTCGCCGGTGCGCTTACGACTATGCTGCTGGTGGCCGTCGTCATCTTCACCCGAAGAGTCATGAGTGCAATCCATACCGAGATCCAAAGTCCTTGCACAGGTCGTCAACAGATCGTTTTCACGGAGGCGTTGCCTGGTCATCATAGGTGGGGGGCCGGATGAGGCCGCCGACGAAGTATTCTCCGCCGGACGGCGATCCGCCACACCCTCAGCCGGAGTAGCGTCCGTAGACATAACGAGCTCTCGCGCGACACGTCCGCTCTCGTCGGAAGACTAACTCCGAATGCGCGGGAGGCGCGGCGCGGCGGCGCGCAGAGTGGCGGCCGCTCTCTCGGCCGTCCGCGCCCGCCCGCGACACTGGCTGGGATTTGTGATTCTCTGCTCTGCTGCTGTGCTGTGCTTGCGTGCCTGCCGTCCCGCTCGCTCTCGCTGTGTGTTACGCGCGTCGTCGAAATGGCAGATCAGGCGGCTACGAACGAGACTGCTGCGGCACCCGCCGCCACCGGCACTACGAAGAAGGCCAAGTCTGCGTCGTCTGCGAAGAAGCCGCGCGCCAAGCCTGCGCACCCGCGCACCTCTGAGATGGTGACGGCCGCCATCAAGAGTCTGAAGGAGCGCGGCGGGTCGTCGCTGCAGGCGATCAAGAAGTACATAGCCGCGCACTACAAGCTGGACGCGGAGAAGCTGGCGCCGTTTATCAAGAAGTACCTCAAGTCGGCCGTCGTGGCGGGCGAGCTGGTGCAGACGAAGGGGAAGGGCGCGTCCGGCTCGTTCAAGCTTGCCGGCGCCGGCGGCGGGGGGGCGGCCGAGGGCGGCAAGGCTCGTGCTGGCGGTGCCAAGAAGAAGCGCGCCGCTCCGGCCAGCAAGGAGAAGAAGGGCGCCCGTGCGGCCGGCGCAAAGAAGGCTGGTGGCGTGAAGGCGGCGACCGGTCGGAAGGCGGGCGCCGCCAAGAAGGCGTCTGCGGCGTCGGCCGCTCCCGCGGGTGCGAAGAAGGCGGCTGCGGCCAAGCCGGCCAAGGCCAAGTCGCCGTCGAAGGCGAAGAAGGCCGCCAAGGTTCCGACGAAGAAGCCGAAGGCGCCGCGCCCGAAGAAGGCGACGACGCCGTCTAAGGCGAAGGCTTCGCCCAAGAAGAAGAAGTAGAGTAGAGGAGAAAGAGATGGGAGAAAGGAAGGGTTTGGCGCTTGACTCCGTCGTCCCCACCCCCCGTCGTCGTCTAGTGGCGCGCAAGAGACGCGCGGCCCAAAACGGCCCTTCTCAGGGCCATCAAAGCACGTCGGGGAAGGTTTTGATTGTCGTGTTGCGTTTGGTGTGGGTGTCTGTCTGGCGTTTCTGTATGCCCGTGGGGATGCTGTTTGCGTGCCGTGGTGGTTGGATTGCGGGGGTCGGTGGCGGGTGTGGGCGGCGGTAGCGGTAAGCGGTGTTGTTGTTGTTGTTGTTGTTGTCGTGGTTGATTGTCGCCGTGTTTGTGGCGGCGGCCGACGGTTGGTTTTCTGTCACGTTGTTTTGTTTGAATACGTTGGTTGGCTTGCCTGCGTTCGTTCTTCTCGGATGTCTGTCTTGTCGAGTCGAGTCGTGTCTGGTCTTTGTTTTGTTTTGTTCCTTTGTGTGTGTGTGTGTTATGTTTTGCAACGGGGGGCACGTTGAGATGTGGAAGGAGTCGGCGGGGATTTCGGTGGCGTGTAGAGCGAGCGAGCGCGCCTGCCTGGCCGTTGGCCGTCGGAGTGGAGTGCGGGTTTTTTTGTTTTCGAAACGAAAGCGGCGGCCGGCCAGCCACCCGTGCGGTGTGACGTCGGCCGTTGGGTATTGTGCGCTTTGAGCGCCGGGGAGGGATGATGTGTGATTGTTGCGCGCTGCTAGCAGGCAGGCAGAGTGAGCGGGTGTGGCGGACGGACGGGAAGTGGTGGTTTTTGTTTTTGGGTTGCGGGGCGAGAGGCAGGCGACCGACAAAGTTTGCTCGCGACGGAGAGATGTTAGTGGCCCTGAAAAGGGCCGTTTTTGTTTGTGCGGTGCGGTGCCGCGGCGCGGTTTAGGCGCGCTCGCCGCGGATGCGGCGCGCGAGCTGGATGTCCTTGGGCATGATGGTGACGCGCTTGGCGTGGATTGCGCACAGGTTGGTGTCTTCGAAGAGGCCGACGAGGTAGGCCTCGCTGGCCTCCTGCAGGGCCATGACTGCGGAGCTCTGGAAGCGCAGGTCGGTCTTGAAGTCCTGGGCGATCTCGCGCACTAGGCGCTGGAATGGCAGCTTGCGGATGAGCAGCTCTGTGCTCTTCTGGTAGCGCCTGATTTCTCGCAGGGCGACGGTGCCCGGCCTGTAGCGGTGGGGCTTCTTGACGCCTCCGGTGGCGGGCGCGCTCTTCCTCGCCGCCTTGGTGGCGAGCTGTTTGCGCGGCGCCTTTCCGCCGGTGGACTTGCGGGCCGTTTGCTTTGTGCGGGCCATGGCGGTAGCGGTAGCGGAGCGGCGTGCGTGGAGGTTAGGTGCGGCGCGGCGTCCGGTGCTGCCTTGACAACGGGCCCGCGCGCCTCCGTGCTGCGCTTATATGCCCTCGGTTGCGCGTGGTGGGGGGAGGGCGGGCCAGAGTCTATATAGGGGGGCGGCGGGCGCGCTGGGCGCAGACCGTAGCCGACTCGCCAGCCGCTGCAGCTGCTGTTTGTGCACGTTTTGCTTTGCCCGAGGAAGGAAGGATGACAGGCCGCGGCAAGGGAGGAAAGGGGCTCGGCAAGGGTGGCGCCAAGCGGCACCGCAAGGTGTTGCGCGACAACATCCAGGGCATCACGAAGCCCGCCATCCGCCGCCTGGCTCGCAGGGGCGGCGTGAAGCGCATCTCTGGTCTGATCTACGAGGAGACCCGCGGGGTGCTGAAGGTGTTCCTGGAGAACGTGATCCGCGACGCGGTGACGTACACTGAGCACGCCAAGCGCAAGACTGTGACGGCCATGGACGTGGTGTACGCCCTGAAGAGGCAGGGGCGCACCCTGTACGGTTTCGGCGGTTAGGCTGCGTCGCAGCGGGCGCTGGCCTTCCCGCGGCCGTGCTTGTGGGTGGGAGAGACTAGAAAACGGCCCTTTTCAGGGCCACCACACTGTTCGGAAGTTGAAAAGTGCGAAAGAGTCTGTGTTGTTGCTGCGTGTGTGCGCTGTGTTGTTTGTTTGTTTGTTTCTTTCTTTCTTTCTTTCCGTTTTGAGCGACGTGATGTGACTGGGAGGGGAGAAGGAAAGGAAACGTGTCATGTGGCTGGCTGTGTGTGGAGCTGCTTCGTTTGTGTGTTTGTTATTGTGTGTCTTTGTATCGATCGCGACGGAGATGGCGGGCTGTGTGTTGTTGTGCGAGAGGCGGTGATTATTTGCTTGCGTGGTTTGGCTCTGTGTGTTTGTTTGCGGCGGCGTTGGGGTTTCCGAGGCAAGGCGTGTGGGCATAGGCGGCCGGATCAGCTGTTTCGTTCGTGTCGACGGCCGTTGCGCGCGGGAGTGGAGGGCGGTGTGTCGACACGCCTCCCTTTAACAATGGTCATTATTGCTGCCGTTGTCGGTTTGGAAGGCGACTGCGACCGTGCAAAATGTGTGTGTGTGTGTGTGTGTGTGTGTTGGGCCACACGGGCTGTGTGGACGACAAGATGGCGGACGTGCGCCGGCGGCGGCTGTGCTGTGACAGTGCAAAGTTAAAACAAAACAAGGTGCGGCGAGGACGACTGAAATTTTGCTTTGGACGTAGGTTTGTGTGGTGGCCCTGAAAAGGGCCGATTGTTGTGGGCCGAGCCGGCAAAGCGCGTTGCGTGCAGGGGAGCACGCGGCGCTGCGATTGCCTGGCCTCCTTTAGGCCTTCTTCTCGGTCTTCTTTGGCAGCAGGACGGCCTGGATGTTGGGCAGGACACCACCCTGTGCGATGGTGACGCCCGACAGGAGCTTGTTGAGCTCCTCGTCGTTGCGGATGGCAAGCTGCAGGTGGCGCGGGATGATGCGCGTCTTCTTGTTGTCGCGGGCCGCGTTTCCGGCCAGCTCGAGCACCTCAGCCGCGAGGTACTCCATGACGGCGGCGAGGTAGACGGGCGCCCCGGCGCCGACGCGCTCTGCGTAGTTTCCCTTGCGCAGGAGGCGGTGGATTCTGCCGACCGGGAACTGGAGCCCAGCCCTGCTTGAGCGGGACTTTGACTTGCCCTTGACTTTGCCTCCCTTTCCGCGTCCGGACATGGCGATGGGCTAGCGACGGTGCACACGAAACGGAAACGAAAACGACCGGTGCGAGCGGCAGCGAGTCGAGCAGCGGAGTGCGTGCCGGCGCAGCTTTTTTTTTTTTTTTTTTTTTTTTTTTTTTTACTTTATTGTTATTTTAAAACCTGTACAATTCAGGTAGGCTGGCAGCGGCACACTACGCCGCTCTTCAGCCATAGCGTTTTACAAGAGTATAAAACATGGTGAATGACAGTGAACAAAGTGACGGGCAAAAGAGAGAGGTCACAGAGACATAAAAAACATGGAGTCGTTCACATGTGATGATAACAACACTGAAAACACGTTGGCACGGCGCACAAAACACTGGTGAGTCCGACGGCACAAGTGAACGTAGGAGTGGGACGACGGACACCAAAAACACTATATGACGTCACACACACGAAGCACAAAAGGCGACGATCTCCGGCGCGCGAATGTTCACTATACGTGTGCGAGTCCGGGGACCTGCCAAGAGAGGAGGAGGAGGAAGGGGAGTGGGAGAGCGAGAGGGGAGAGCAGAGATGCCACGGGCAGGGGAGATAGGGGGAGGGAGGAAGGGGGAGAGGAAGCCCGGGGGAAGAGGGGGAAGGGAGGGGACAGGGAGATGGAAAAAGAAGGGAAGAGAAGAGAAGGGAGGGAGGGTGCCGTAAGGAAAGGACACGGGAAGTGGGGGGTGGGGCAGGGTCAAAGTTGATAGGAGGGGTAGATGGAGGGGACGAGGACATCATCAGGGAGAGGGAGCCGGCGGAAGCCACCTTGGGAGAGGGCATGGAGGGTGGAGAGATGGAGACCGGGTGGGACGTGCGAATACAGGCGTGGCAGCGGGCGGGGGTGGGAGAGGAGTGGGGAAACGAGCGGGTGAGGAGGATCAAGTTTACGTGAGGTGTACAGGATACGTATCCTTTCAAGGAAAAGGAGGAGGTGGGGGAAGGGGATGAGATCATACAGGATCCGCGTGGGGGAGGGGAGACGGATGCGATAGGCAAGGCGGAGAGCATGGCGTTCAAGGATTTGGAGGGATTTATAGAAGGTAGGGGGGGCGGAGATCCACGCTGGATGGGCGTAACAAAGGATAGGGCGGATGAGGGATTTATAGGTGTGGAGGATTGTGGAGGGGTCCAGGCCCCACGTGCGGCCGGAAAGGAGCTTGAGGAGACGGAGTCGGGAACGTGCCTTGGCTTGGATCGTCTGGAGATGTGGAGTCCAGGAGAGGCGACGGTCGAGGGTGACGCCAAGGTACTTAAGGGTGGGAGTGAGGGCGATAGGACGGCCATAGATGGTGAGATAGAAATCAAGGAGGCGGAAGGAAGGGGTGGTTTTGCCTACAATGATCGCCTGGGTTTTGGAGGGATTGACCTTGAGCAACCACTGGTTGCACCAAGCGGTGAACCGGTCAAGATGGGATTGGAGAAGGCGTTGGGAGCGTTGCAGGGTGGGGGCAAGGGCGAGGAAGGCGGTGTCATCGGCAAACTGGAGGAGGTGGACGGGGGGCGACGGCGGCGGCATGTCCGCCGTGTACAAAAGGTACAGAAGGGGGGAGAGGACGGAGCCTTGGGGCACACCGGCGGAGGGGAAAAAGGTGTAGGAATCGGTGTTATGGATGGTGACATAGGAAGGACGGCGGGAGAGAAAGGAACCGATCAGACGGACGTAGTTAATGGGAAGGGCAAAGGTTTGGAGCTTGAAGAGGAGACCGGAATGCCAGACGCGGTCATAAGCGCGTTCGAGGTCAAGGGAGAGGAAGATGGCGGAGCGACGGGAATTAAGCTGTTCGGAAAGGAGATGAGTGAGGTGAAGGAGAAGATCGTCGGAAGAGAAGGATGGCCGAAAGCCACACTGGGTGACGGGAAGGAGGCGGTGCTGGCGGAGATGCTGGTGGATGCGGCGGGTGAGGATAGATTCCAGGACCTTGCTGAAGACCGAGGTAAGGCTGATGGGACGGTAGGAGGAGACGGCGGACGGCGGTTTGCCAGGTTTAAGGAACATGAGGATACGGGAGGTTTTCCACAGGTCGGGGTAGTAACCGGTGGACAGGACTACATTGTAGAGCCTGGCCAGGGTGGAGAGGAAAGAGACAGGAGCTTCACGAAGGTGACGGTAGGTGGCACGATCGTGACCAGGAGCGGTGTTGCGTTTTGTGCGGAGTGTATCAATGAGATCCTGTGTAGTGATAGGGGCATTGAGTTCCGTGTGTGTAATGTTGTCCAAGTACTGGAAGCCAGGAGCGAGGGGAGGGGAAGAGGTGTCAGTTCGATCGCGGATATCGGGGAAGAGGGAGTAATCGAACTGCGGATCATCGGGGACGGAAAATACATCGGAGAGGTAGGAGGCAAAGTGATTGGCCTTACTAAGTGAGTCAGGGAAAGGGTGATCATCATGGAGAAGAGGATAATAGGGGGAGGGTTTAGTTCCGGTAAGGCGACGGAAGGCCGACCAGAACTTGGACGAGTTGATTGGTAGGGTTGCATTTAAACGGGTGCATGTCTGTCGCCAGTCCCGGCGTTTCTTAGCCGCGAGCAAATTACGAACGTGTCGCTGGAGTTGCCGGTGGCGTCGTAGTGTGTCCGGGTCACGCGTGCGGAGGAAGGCACGGTAGAGACGACGGGATTCACGGAGGAGGAGAACGGCCTGTGGGGGTAAGGGAGGATGGTGGGGGTGGATGGCGACAGTAGGAACGTGGGCCTCCACGGCCTCAGACAAGGTCCGCTGGAGAAAGGAGGCGGCATGGGTGACATCGTCAGGCTGGTGGTAGGTGAGAGGGTGGCTATCGACCTGGGTGGAAAGGGTATCCCGGTAGGCATTCCAGTCGGCTCGGGAATAGTCGTGGACATACTTAGGGGGAGGGTCAGTACGAGGGTCAGGGCGAGGGCGACGACCGTCTGAAACGGTGAGGAGGACAGGGAGATGGTCGCTACCAATAGGCTCCAGGACATCCACCGTGATACGGCCAAGGAGGTTGGGGGAGGAGAGGATAACATCAGGAGTGGAGTTGGATTCAGGACGGGTATGCCGGGGGATGGGGACGAGATCACCTTGAAGGGTGGAGAGGAACCGATGCCATCGCCGTAACTGGGCAGCGGAACGACTATGGATGTTGAGGTCGGCGGCGATCACGTAGGAGGAAAAGGTACGATCGACGTGGGAGAGGAAGTCGAAGGGAATAGGAGCGTTGGGGCGGACATAGATGGTGGCGCAGGTAACGGTAAGGCCGGGGAAGAAGAGACTAAGGATCAGGTGTTCGGTGGGGTCGGGAAGGAGAGGTTGGAGCCGAACGGGGATCTGGCGGTGGTGACCAATGGCAACTCCGCCACGCGCAATCGGGAGGGGATTATCGGAGCGGTGGAGGAGGTAGGGCGAAGTGTGGACTGTGTGTTGGGGTTGCAGGAAGGTTTCATTGAGGAGGAAGGCATCCACGCGGTGGGTGGCAAGGGTGTGCAGGAACAGGTTTTTGTTGGCGGGAAGGGAGCGTATGTTGTTGAAAAGGATACGTTGCTGTCGCGCCATGACTGGGATTTAAACGAGGGTGTCAAGACGGGAGAAGGTGAAATGGGCCTGGTTGTTGGAGTAGGTGGCGTACATCTTGAGTTGGAAGATGGAACGGGCAGCAAGGGAGATCTGCTGGAGGGTGTGAGGGCGCTGAAAGGGATGAACATTCTGGAGGACGATGGTGAGGAACCTGATGATGTCCTCAGCGGTGGGTGGGGGACGAAGGGAATTGCCAGGAGGGGTGGGGGCGTCCAGAGGACGGACAGGTACGGTGAGTTCAGGAGTGGTTGGAGGGGGTCGGGCTTTACACTTTTGGGAGTAGGTGGGATGAGGGAGATTGCAGGTATTACAGGAGGGAGGGGATTGGAGGTTAGGGCACTGCCGGAGGAAGTGCGCCTGCCGACAATGCGGGCAGGTGGGGGCCTCGCGGCACTCAGCTGTGGGGTGCGCATTATAGCGCAGACACCTCTGGCAGCGCAGGGATTGAGGAGGGGAACGGGAAGGGTCGACCTTGTACCGCTGGTGGAAGAGGAGGGCACCCTCCTTCAGGAGACGGTCAATGGAGGGGGCGTCCTCAGAGAAAACCCGCATAAGGCGGGTGGGGCCGGCCGAGTTGAAAATGCGGCGGACCGCCCGCACCTCCAGCGTGGGATGGGCCTGGAGCTCCGCCAACACCTCCTCCTCCGTGATCGACGGACTGAGCCGCGTGATCACGGCGGTGAGGGTCGGCGGGCGACGCGGGGGTTGGGGTTGGCGGGTAGGAGATGGAGAAGGGGCAGGGGTAAGGGAGGCGTTGGGACCAAAACGGGTGATGGGGAGACGGGAGAGGATGTCAGTATGGAGGGTTGGGCTGGGGGAGGAGATGAGAACAGAATCTCGGCGAGGAGTGAGGAGGGAGATGGGGGCACCAGGACAATGCTGGCGAAGGAAGAGGGTGAGGTTCCGGGCTTCAAGGAGAGAGGGATCAGGACGGGAGAGGAGGTAGCGGTAGGAGGAAGGGGGAGAGGAGGAGGATGAGGGGGCAGGGACAGGCGGGGAGACTTCCATGGCATCAGGGGTGGGGGAAGGAGGACGAGGTGCAGCCTTTTTGGAAGCAGAGGAAGCAGGGGTGCCACCGGGGCGCTTGACGGCGGTGGAGGAGGTGTGGGGGATGGGAACAACGGGAATGTGGCGGGGAGGGGCAGGTCCCGGGGCTGGAGTCGGCGCCGGAGATGGTGACGGTGACGGTGAAGGCGACGATGACGATGACGGCGGCAGTGGCGGCGGTGATGGCGAAGGTGACGGGGAGAGCTGGGCGTGGGCAGTGGCCCGACGGGCCACCACCCGAGCTGGAGCTGCAGTGACAGGCTGGGGGAGTGGGGGGAAGGGATCAGAACGAGAGGAGCGGGAGGAAGAAGCGGGAGAGGGGGCGACAAAGATAGAGGGTGAAGGGACAGTGAGGAGAGGTGGAATGGAAGGAGGGAGGTGGGACTGGGCACACCAAGTTATAGTGGTGGAGGCGGCGGAAGGGGAGGTATAGACAATGGCGGTGGTGGTAGTAGTGACAGTGGTGGTGGGGGCGGACATGACGGGAGAGAGAAACAAGAACGAACAGAACGAAGAGGAGAGGACAGAAACTGGGGACAGACAAAGACGAAGACGGATGAAGACGAAGACGGCCGTAGACCAGGGTCAGGACGGCGGCGATGGTGGCGACCAGGCGGCACCGGACGGCGGCGGCGGCGGCGGCGGCGGCGG
The DNA here is from genome assembly GCF_021461395.2 of Schistocerca americana. Taxonomy (NCBI): domain Eukaryota; kingdom Metazoa; phylum Arthropoda; class Insecta; order Orthoptera; family Acrididae; genus Schistocerca; species Schistocerca americana. Next base: position 13,003 of record NW_025725698.1, on the reverse strand, counting down.
CGGCGGCGAGCACCGGCAGGCGGCGGCGGCGGCGGCGGCGGCGGCGGCGGCGAGCACCGGCGGGCGGCGACCAGGCGGGGGCGGCGAGCCCCGGCAGGCGGCGACCAGGCGGGGGCGGCGAGCCCCGGCAGGCGGCGACGGCGGCGGCGGCGGCTGCAAGGACCGGAAGGCGGCGACCAAGCGGCGGCGGCGGCGGCAAACAGACGACACGGCAGGGATCTTCCACGTCGAAGGCGCACCCTGAGAGTAGCCCAGGCAGTGAAACTCTTCGATGAAGAAGAGAGGGGATCCAACCCTCGAATCGCTGCCCCGGCGCAGCCGGGGTGGGGGTGCTTTATGGGCTCGGGTGCGGCGGCCGGTTGCGCGCGCGCCCCATTGGTCGGCGGCCGCAACAGGGCGAGCTGGTAAAGGTGCGGCGGCGGCTGGCGGCGGGTGCCACTCTGTGGGGAGACGCTGACTAGAGCGGAGCGCTTGCTACTGGTGTTGCTGCTGCCGTACGTTGGTTCGAGATGCCGCCCAAGACTAGCGGGAAGGCCGCCAAGAAGGCTGGCAAGGCGCAGAAGAACATTTCGAAGGGCGACAAGAAGAAGAAGCGCAAGAGGAAGGAGAGCTATGCCATCTACATCTACAAGGTGCTGAAGCAGGTGCACCCTGACACGGGCATCTCGTCGAAGGCGATGAGCATCATGAACAGCTTCGTGAACGACATTTTCGAGCGCATTGCGGCCGAGGCTTCTCGCCTGGCGCACTACAACAAGCGCTCGACCATCACGTCCCGCGAGATCCAGACCGCTGTGCGGCTGTTGCTGCCTGGCGAGCTGGCCAAGCACGCCGTGAGCGAGGGCACGAAGGCGGTGACCAAGTACACGAGCTCCAAGTAAGGAGGTGGCTCTGGAATGGAAGGAAGGATGGAGAAGGCTCCTCCGTTGCGAGAGCGGCAAAACGGCCCTTTTCAGGGCCACCAACTTGCCTTTTGCGGGAAGGGCGGAATTGTTGTTGTTGTTGTTTGTGTGGACGGCTGTGATGTATGTGTGCATTTTGATTGTGGGTGGGGGGGCGCGTCAAAGCGTGTTGCGCGGGGTACGGCCACGAGGTTGGTCGCCGTGGCGTGGAATGGTGGCACGCCTCGTTGGCGTGGTTTTTGACCCATTGGTGTTGTTGGTGTGTGTGTGTGTGTGTGTTACCCGTCTGCGAGGGGGGACAGTGCGATCGGCGACTTTTGTGTCACCGTAACGACGGCCGTTTGCGGGTTTGTTTTTTTTTTTTTTTTTTTTTTTTTTTTTTTTTTTTTTTTTTTTTTTTTTTTTTTTTTTTTTTTTTTGCACATCATACATGGCGAGGGTGAAATGTGAAATGTTTTTGTTTGGTTTTTTTTTTGCCGCCCACTATTCCCTTTGCTGTACGCCGAGTTTGACAATGGTGCGACGTAACTGCAGCGTGGAGGTGTGTGAGTGACGTTGAAATGAACGTGCCATTAAGACGCATTGTTGTTGTATTGTACTGTACGTGTACGGCGACACGCACGATGATGTACCATTCGACTCTGATGTTTGATAGCCGTGTCTGACTGATTGCGTACGACGCACGCACACCGATGTCGTCATTCAAGATGCACGCTAGACGACGACGGCGGCGGTCGTTTGTTTGGCGAATGTCTGTACACGTGTTTGTCTGTGTCCATCCGGTATGTATTTGTTTGTTTGAAAGTGTTTTGTGTGTCGGTGACGTGGTCCGATCCGTCGCCCCCTGAGTAACTGTCGATCGGCGCGATAGACCGGCGTCACGCAACTGAACCGAAGTCTTGGGCACACCCGTCATACTGTTGTACACCGTCGCGCTGAGAACGGTAACGAAAGGTTGACTTTGATCGGTCGAATGTCTGGGCAGAACGTGAGGAATGAGGCAAGAGTGCAAGGAGGGGGGGCAAAAGAGAGAGGAAGGGAAAAAGGGGAGAAACGCATTCGTAGAGCAACGGAACGTTCCCGTGTCGGAGGCGTATTGGAGCCGCACTGAAATGCGTTTAACGGCGGCGCGGCTGCAAGTGTCTGCCGTGGTGAACGTTACCTTTGACGGCTGCATTGGGCTTTGCCTTTGCCTTTGCTTTCGCTTTCGCTTTCGCGTTCGCGTTCGCTTTCGCTTTCCCGGATGTACGTAACGTTTGTTGATATGGTTCTGAGGAAGAGTGTATGACAGTGCCGTGCCGTCCATGTTCGTGTGCCCTCCCATTGTGTGTATGCTATTGTCTGTGTACTTGAATGATGTATGTAGGTGTTAGTGGACATGTTTTACCAGTGGGGGGAAATGGATCGTCGATAGTTGCCGTCACTCTGTCACGGTCGAGATGACGCACCCTCCGTACAGAAAGGTGTCGAGAAAGTGAGTGAGTGTGTGTGTGTGTGTGTGTGTGTGCGTCCGTGAATTGGCAGTGTTTGGAGGTGGGCGTGCCCTGGATGTGGCCCGGAAAAGGCTGTTCGTTAGGCGGTAGTGTTGTGTGGACAGGGGAGGGGCATGCGTAACGCTGCTGGCATGGCATTTCGGGAGATGGGAGGGGGCAAACGAGGAAACGAGGAGCGGCGGCCAAAGACGGGACGGGGAGGGGCGCGGTGTGGGTGGCTTGCGCCTGTGCTCGGCGTTGTGGTTTGTGCAAAAGAGGAGGAGAAAAACAATGTGAGTTGCCAGGGAGGGGAGCGGTGTTGTGGTTGTCGTGGTGTAGCCGCAGACGCGGCTGTCAGTGAACGTGGCGAGACGGACGGATGCGCGGAGGGGCGGGGGCGGCGCATTTCGCCGGTGCCGTGCCGTGCCATGCCATGCCTGAAAGCCGCGTGGTCGCTGTGTTGTTGGTGGCGTGGGGGCGAGGAGAGTACCGTACGGGTGTGCTTGTGCGCCGGAAATGGCACACTGCGCCCGCCCGTCTCGGAGGCTGATGGCTGTGGTGTGGAAATGGGGCGCGGTGATGTTGAAGCAGTTGAAGAACAGAAAAGAAACCAAGAAAACGGAAGGCGTGATGCGGCGGTGGTGGTGAGAGCGGGAAAAACAAAACAACAAAAAAAAAAAAAAAAAACAACAAAAAAAAAGAAGGAAAAACAACAAGAAACAAAAAAGAAAACAAAAAGTCTATCAATATTAAAATGTAAATGGAAATGGAAATGGACCCAGGTATAACCTCCCTGCACAAATAGCAGAGAGTCCGATGATAATAAAAATGTGCCAGAATGTTAACGTCCCTACAAAACAAACCCAACGATAATATTAATGAAAGAGTGAACCGTATGTAACATTGCAACAGACATAATGAAACCTGATAAATTGTATAAGGGCAGCAGCGTTGACCTTTGGCCCTGTATTCAGAATAAAAAGAGCCAAAGATCGTTACCCCAATGAAAAAGACACTGAAACACGTATGTAACATAGTAGCGATGGCGAGACATTGTAGCATCTGTGACCAGAGAGTTTGCGCTGGACTGCGCGAGTGTTGCGAGCGGTTCTCAGTCAGTCAGTCAGTCAGTCAGTCAGTCTGTCAGTAGTCGTTGCGAGTCCGTAGCTCTGTGTAGTTGAGGGCTGTACTCTGTCAGTAGTCGTCGCGTGCAGTACGCTAATAGTCGTCATGCAGAGCGGTCGGTCAGTAGTAGCAGCCGAGTGCGGTTGTGTGATGTAGGCGGTCGGCAACACTGGTCAAGATGGTGAATAAGGTATACTGTTAATTAATATAATCATTAGATAATGAAAAATTGTATTTATTGTAATTATTCTCCAACAAGTTCCCCAATAATAGGTTTTATTTCAAAAGCATTTTTCAAACATTTAATTTTGTATTGAACTAAAGAGTTCGTTGCACTTCACATTTCATTCCACTTCTTTGAAGAAAAATGCCACTAAAATCACAAAAAAAGAGAATATTATTATTTGCAATGCAGTTCCTTCAAGCGCTGCGCAACAACCAGAGCAGAAATGTGACATCCATTTATTCGGAGGTAAGACTTTAATTCTGATTGTTTTGCACAGGGCCAAAGACCGATATTTCGGTTTAATTGAAGTTTCTTGTCACTGAACGGACTTTTTTAAATGTTGTGTGAAGACTTTATATTTGAGTCAGATTGCGAATTTCACATTTTTGTTGCCATTTTCAATACCTCTCATTGTGGGCGAGGTTACAATTAGCGCAATGTCCATTAGCATCCGTAAATAACATTGTCCATTGTTTTAAATTTTGCTGGGAGGTTACAACACACACACAAAAAAAAAACAAAAAAAACAAAAAATTGCATTTATATCCGCTCCTCAATTGTAGATACCCCTTACACAGCTGTGTGCAATGAATGAGTGCTGGCTGGTAATTAATTGCACTCCTTGGAGGGAAATGCCATAGGAAGTAGTCTTTAAAACGTGAATGTTTTTCGTTAAGAGACAAAAGTTACTTTAGAAAAAAAGTAATAGTGGGGCTTTTGTTGTTGAACAAAATAAGTACAATGAACATACGTTATCAGATTTGCGCAATGCAGCGTCACACCACCTTTTGATTGTAACACAATATACTATACATCGTCCCGAACCGTGACCAGAGTCGCGAGACGAGCAGAGCACGCCGCCGACGCCCGCTCAGTACAACCGTCCACCCGCTACTACTGTCGACCGACTACTACCTCTCCCGACTCGCGCTACAATATATATAACAACTGTTCCTGGCGACCCGGTGCGTGCCACTACTGTCGTCTGGCGCGGTCCAAGCGCCGACTAGCAGCGAGAAAGAACTCTCTGGTCAGACAGAGATGCTGTCATGCCTCGCCATCGCTCTGGTAATGAATACATACGTGTTGCAGCGTGCGTACCACCGGAACACGCAGTGGCGGAGCCAAAGACTGTGTTGTCGAGGTCGAGTGCGAGTGGGAAGAGAGGCAGCGTCGGCACGGAGATGCAAGCGAGCGCGAGACGCACGGGGGCTGCGGCGTGGCGCGTTTGCGGTCGGCGCCTTTGGTGGCAACGGCCGGGACAAGCAGCGGTGTATGGTGTGGTGCGGGGCGGACAGGGGCGGCGGTGGACGGGGAGGAGGCGGCGCGACGACGGCATGGGGGCGAAAACGGGACGGGGGACGGCGGATGTTGAGAGGCGTCACGCGCGGACAGGACACAGACACAGAGACACACAGATTGGAAAGGGAGGGTGCGCGGTAGTAGTTGGGAATGTGCGTACCGTGCGGGATGGGAGTGGGCGAGGAACACGGTCGTGGCCCCTGTTTTGGGTGCGTGTGATGACGTCGGTGTGTTGTGGGAAGGGAAGGTGCTGTGGCGGCGGCGCGTAATGGGCGTAGGCCGAAAAGAGAAAGGAACGTGGGCAGTGTGTTGGCAAGCGTCGGTTCGACTGCGACGTTGATGGGCAGGGCAGGGCAGGGCAGGGCAAGGTTAATGGTGGTAGGAGTAGGCGTGTGGGCGCAAAAAATCTGCCGCTGCAGGCGGTGCCGTAACCGCCATGGCGGGAAGGAGAGAGGGCCAAAGAAAGAAAGAAAGAAAGAAAGAAGAAAACAAAAAAAAAAAAAAAAAAAAAGGAGGGGGGGGCGAAAGTGGAGAGGCGGTGGTGTGAGAAGGGCGGGGGCGGAAGGAAGGCAGGAAGGACAAGAGGCGAGGCGACGGCTTGCTTTGTGTATCGGTCGGTCTCTGGCTATGCTTCGTTTTCTGCAGCAGGGTCGGTGCGCGGCGTGGCTCGCGGCAGTGGGAACGCCTGGTGGCTGGACGGCCAGCAATGCGGTTGGATGGGCGGCCACAGCACCGCACCTGTGCCCGAGGAGGAGACGCTGGCGGCGGGCCCTGAGGTGAGGCCGGCTCGGCTGGGGCTGGGGCTGTGGATGTGTAGGTGTGCGCCGCTGCTGCAACAACGAGTAAAACGCGAGAAGGAGGGATGGCGGTAGAGAGAAAAAAAAAAAAAAAAAAAAAAAAAAGGTCGTGTTGTGTTGATGCGCAGGCAGACGCGTACAGAGGGACGAGCCCGGTCTGCAGCAGGGTGTGGCCGTGCCGAGTGCAGAGCAGCGGCGGCTCGGTTCGGTTCGGCCCGGCCCGGCGGGCCGCGCTGTTGTCGCGGACGTGAGCGCCCCCTGGCGGGTGGCCGGAGGCGGCGCGGCGTGTTGGACGTGTGGCTGGTGGCAGTGCACAATTTGCGAGTGGCTGGCGGTGTGGTGTGGCGGTTGGCGCGTCGGGCGGCGGAGAGGTATGTGTTGCGGGCGCCCTTTGCTGCGCTGCGTCGTTGCGTGTGCCGTACAGGGCGGGCGCTTGTCGACTGTGTGGGCGGTGTGGCGAATTGGCGTGAAACGGCTGCCGAGAGGTGTGTGGTAGCGAGCCGGTCGGTGGTGTCAGTGCGAAGGGGAATGTGCGTGCGTTTGGCGGTTTCGGTGTGCTTTTTGCGGCGTGAGAGTGGGAATTAGTGGGGCCGGCTGTTGTGTTGGTTCCTTGTGTCTTGTGTCGCGTAGCTTGATGGCAACGTGGAAGGACGCCGGTTTCGTTTCGAGCCTTGCGTGTGGTTGTCGACGTTGACTGGTTGGCGTGTGCCGATGCACGTGCATGTGTGGGTCGCGAGTGCGTTTTTGGCTGGCTGTGTGTGTGTGTGTGTGTGTTTTTGGGGGGGAAGGGGGAGGCGGTGGTGAAAGTGCAGTCGTTGCCACGGGCGTCGTCGGGTGGGGCTGGGGCTGTGCGTCGTGGCGGAAAGGTGGTAGGTTGCGGGAAGCGAGCCCGTCGTTGACGGTGTCGCGTGAGTTGTGAATCGAGTGGGGCGCGGGGCGCGGGACAGGAGCAGCGTGCCGCTGCGTCGTGGTCGTCAGCAGAGGCTGTGCGTGTGCTTGTCCTTTTTGTGGGCGGTTCGTGCGAGGCGTTTTTTTTTTTGTTTTGTGTTGCCCTAGTTGTTAGTTTATTTTGTTTGTGTTTGTTATTTTGAGACGACGACTGGTTGGTGGCGTGCGCGCGAAGTGGCGGTGTGCGCTTCCCGTGTCGTTTGTGTTGTTTGGTTTTTTTGTTTTTGTGTGTTTTTTGTTTTTTGCACTGGGCCCCGGTGGGTGGGTGCGTGTGTGTCGATTGCCGGCTGGCGAAAGGTGCGCCATCGGCGGGGTGGGTCGCCGGCACAAGTAGAGGCGGCGGCGTTGTTGCTGTTGTTGTGTGGTGTTTGTTTTGTTCGGCTGTGTCGGCGAGCTGTGTTGCGGTGCGTGTGAATGGTGGTGCAAAAGTGCTGGCGTTGGGGCTGCGACTGCGACGGCGGCGAGCCGCGGGCGCGCCATTGATAGTGATGTTGTGAACAGCGGCTGTGTACGGTAGTGGTGTTGTTGTAGCACGACGTGCATCCGGGCCGGCGCGGAAAGCGCAGTTGCGGGCGGTTGCCCTTCGGTGCCAGCCATGTCGCGTGAGCGGCGGGTTGCTCTGGTGTCGACACGTGGTGCTCTGGGTTGTTGTGTGGTGCCCTTTGGCCGGTGGGGGTGGTTCGCGTGTGTCTCGTTCGCGCTCGGTGTCTGGTCGTGGTCGTGCTGCTCCCCCGTCTGTCGGCGGTTTCCGACGTCGTCTGTACGTTTTTGTTCGTTTGCGGCGTGCCTGCCGACGTCGTCCCGTCGCGACCTTTCAACCGAAAGTGTGGCGCCCGAAGGTGAACGAACGTAACCCTGACCTCGGCGCTTTACGCTGAGCCGAGCGAACCGAACCGAACCTGTGGTGTGGCGAGGTGAGCTCAGCCTGTGAGCCCCTAACGTCTACGTAAGGTAAGCTGTCCGGCTCACGCCTCACGTTTGAACGCCTTTTTAACCTACGTTTGACGCTTCTCAACCTAGCACTAACCTAACCTAACCTAACCTAACCTAACCTAACCTAACCTAACCTCTGACGCCTGACGTGTTTGAATGCTTAACCTAAGTTTGACGCTTAACCTAACCCAAGTCCCCTTAACCTAACCCACGTCCACCTAACCTAACCTAACGTAGACGTGTAAACGTAATGTGTAACGCGTAACGTGTAAGGTCGGCTGTCGTGTGTGCTTGACGGCAGATTGGGTTGGTCTGTAGATTCGGATTGCGGTTTGCCTCGGTCGAGGGGTTGGGTCGGAAGCGGCGAGGGGCGGCGGCGCCTGTTGCGCAGGCGGCGTCCGTTTGCGGCGGGCAATTGTTGAGAAACGGCTGTGAATGTTGGCGGGCGAGAGGAGGAGGACGGCGCGCGATGTGGCCCGACGGCTGCGGGCCGATCGGGAAACGGCGGGAGGGCGACGGAAGGCGATGGGGCGGCGGAGGCGCGTTTGCACGGCCGTCATCGCCGCACGCCTCGGCTTGTGTGGCTGTGGCGCCGGCCGCGCTGGCCGGGCTGCCGCGGCGACGGTGTGGGAGTTTTGCCGAAGGTTTGGCCATTGTGGCGGGTCGTCGGCTGGGGCTGTGGGGGCGGCATTTGGGCGGGGGCGGCGATTCTCGGCGGGCCGACGCAGGCTGTAGCGCGCGGTAGCTGCAGTTTGGCCGTGGTTTGCGGCGCTGCCGTGGCGACTGGTTGGCGACTGTGGTGTGGCTGTGTGTAGCCCCATCCTCGGTGGTTTGAAAGGCGCGGGCGGTTGTGGCGCAGGTTTGGGGCTGCTCCGCACAGGCTGTCGGACGTTGGGCGGTAGCAAGCGCGGGAGGCGCGGCGCGGCGGCGCGCAGAGTGGCGGCCGCTCTCTCGGCCGTCCGCGCCCGCCCGCGACACTGGCTGGGCCTTGTGATTCTCTGCTCTGCTGCTGTGCTGTGCTTGCGTGCCTGCCGTCCCGCTCGCTCTCGCTGTGTGTTACGCGCGTCGTCGAAATGGCAGATCAGGCGGCTACGAACGAGACTGCTGCGGCACCCGCCGCCACCGGCACTACGAAGAAGGCCAAGTCTGCGTCGTCTGCGAAGAAGCCGCGCGCCAAGCCTGCGCACCCGCGCACCTCTGAGATGGTGACGGCCGCCATCAAGAGTCTGAAGGAGCGCGGCGGGTCGTCGCTGCAGGCGATCAAGAAGTACATAGCCGCGCACTACAAGCTGGACGCGGAGAAGCTGGCGCCGTTTATCAAGAAGTACCTCAAGTCGGCCGTCGTGGCGGGCGAGCTGGTGCAGACGAAGGGGAAGGGCGCGTCCGGCTCGTTCAAGCTTGCCGGCGCCGGCGGCGGGGGGGCGGCCGAGGGCGGCAAGGCTCGTGCTGGCGGTGCCAAGAAGAAGCGCGCCGCTCCGGCCAGCAAGGAGAAGAAGGGCGCCCGTGCGGCCGGCGCAAAGAAGGCTGGTGGCGTGAAGGCGGCGACCCGTCGGAAGGCGGGCGCCGCCAAGAAGGCGTCTGCGGCGTCGGCCGCTCCCGCGGGTGCGAAGAAGGCGGCTGCGGCCAAGCCGGCCAAGGCCAAGTCGCCGTCGAAGGCGAAGAAGGCCGCCAAGGTTCCGACGAAGAAGCCGAAGGCGCCGCGCCCGAAGAAGGCGACGACGCCGTCTAAGGCGAAGGCTTCGCCCAAGAAGAAGAAGTAGAGTAGAGGAGAAAGAGATGGGAGAAAGGAAGGGTTTGGCGCTTGACTCCGTCGTCCCCACCCCCCGTCGTCGTCTAGTGGCGCGCAAGAGACGCGCGGCCCAAAACGGCCCTTCTCAGGGCCATCAAAGCACGTCGGGGAAGGTTTTGATTGTCGTGTTGCGTTTGGTGTGGGTGTCTGTCTGGCGTTTCTGTATGCCCGTGGGGATGCTGTTTGCGTGCCGTGGTGGTTGGATTGCGGGGGTCGGTGGCGGGTGTGGGCGGCGGTAGCGGTAAGCGGTGTTGTTGTTGTTGTTGTTGTTGTCGTGGTTGATTGTCGCCGTGTTTGTGGCGGCGGCCGACGGTTGGTTTTCTGTCACGTTGTTTTGTTTGAATACGTTGGTTGGCTTGCCTGCGTTCGTTCTTCTCGGATGTCTGTCTTGTCGAGTCGAGTCGTGTCTGGTCTTTGTTTTGTTTTGTTCCTTTGTGTGTGTGTGTGTTATGTTTTGCAACGGGGGGCACGTTGAGATGTGGAAGGAGTCGGCGGGGATTTCGGTGGCGTGTAGAGCGAGCGAGCGCGCCTGCCTGGCCGTTGGCCGTCGGAGTGGAGTGCGGGTTTTTTTGTTTTCGAAACGAAAGCGGCGGCCGGCCAGCCACCCGTGCGGTGTGACGTCGGCCGTTGGGTATTGTGCGCTTTGAGCGCCGGGGAGGGATGATGTGTGATTGTTGCGCGCTGCTAGCAGGCAGGCAGAGTGAGCGGGTGTGGCGGACGGACGGGAAGTGGTGGTTTTTGTTTTTGGGTTGCGGGGCGAGAGGCAGGCGACCGACAAAGTTTGCTCGCGACGGAGAGATGTTAGTGGCCCTGAAAAGGGCCGTTTTTGTTTGTGCGGTGCGGTGCCGCGGCGCGGTTTAGGCGCGCTCGCCGCGGATGCGGCGCGCGAGCTGGATGTCCTTGGGCATGATGGTGACGCGCTTGGCGTGGATTGCGCACAGGTTGGTGTCTTCGAAGAGGCCCGACGAGGTAGGCCTCGCTGGCCTCCTGCAGGGCCATGACTGCGGAGCTCTGGAAGCGCAGGTCGGTCTTGAAGTCCTGGGCGATCTCGCGCACTAGGCGCTGGAATGGCAGCTTGCGGATGAGCAGCTCTGTGCTCTTCTGGTACGCGCCTGATTTCTCGCAGGGCGACGGTGCCCGGCCTGTAGCGGTGGGGCTTCTTGACGCCCCTCCGGTGGCGGGCGCGCTCTTCCTCGCCGCCTTGGTGGCGAGCTGTTTGCGCGGCGCCTTTCCGCCGGTGGACTTGCGGGCCGTTTGCTTTGTGCGGGCCATGGCGGTAGCGGTAGCGGTAGCGGAGCGGCGTGCGTGGAGGTTAGGTGCGGCGCGGCGTCCGGTGCTGCCTTGACAACGGGCCCGCGCGCCTCCGTGCTGCGCTTATATGCCCTCGGTTGCGCGTGGTGGGGGGAGGGCGGGCCAGAGTCTATATAGGGGGGCGGGCGGGCGCGCTGGGCGCAGACCGTAGCCGACTCGCCAGCCGCTGCAGCTGCTGTTTGTGCACGTTTTGCTTTGCCCGAGGAAGGAAGGATGACAGGCCGCGGCAAGGGAGGAAAGGGGCTCGGCAAGGGGTGGCGCCAAGCGGCACCGCAAGGGTTGCGCGACAACATCCAGGGCATCACGAAGCCCGCCATCCGCCGCCTGGCTCGCAGGGGCGGCGTGAAGCGGCATCTCTGGTCTGATCTACGAGGAGACCCGCGGGGTGCTGAAGGTGTTCCTGGAGAACGTGATCCGCGACGCGGTGACGTACACTGAGCACGCCCAAGCGCAAGACTGTGACGGCCATGGACGTGGTGTACGCCCTGAAGAGGCAGGGGCGCACCCTGTACGGTTTCGGCGGTTAGGCTGCGTCGCAGCGGGCGCTGGCCTTCCCGCGGCCGTGCTTGTGGGTGGGAGAGACTAGAAAACGGCCCTTTTCAGGGCCACCACACTGTTCGGAAGTTGAAAAGTGCGAAAGAGTCTGTGTTGTTGCTGCGTGTGTGCGCTGTGTTGTTTGTTTGTTTGTTTGTTTCTTTCTTCTTTTCCGTTTTGAGCGACGTGATGTGACTGGGAGGGGAGAAGGAAAGGAAACGTGTCATGTGGCTGGCTGTGTGTGGAGCTGCTTCGTTTGTGTGTTTGTTATTGTGTGTCTTTGTATCGATCGCGACGGAGATGGCGGGCTGTGTGTTGTTGTGCGAGAGGCGGTGATTATTTGCTTGCGTGGTTTGGCTCTGTGTGTTTGTTTGCGGCGGCGTTGGGGTTTCCGAGGCAAGGCGTGTGGGCATAGGGCGGCCGGGATCAGCTGTTTCGTTCGTGTCGACGGCCGTTGCGCGCGGGAGTGGAGGGCGGTGTGTCGACACGCCTCCCTTTAACAATGGGTCATTATTGCTGCCGTTGTCGGTTTGGAAGGCGACTGCGTCGGTTGGAAGGCGACTGCGACCGTGCAAAATGTGTGTGTGTGTGTGTGTGTGTGTGTGTTGGGCCACACGGGCTGTGTGGACGACAAGATGGCGGACGTGCGCCGGCGGCGGCTGTGCTGTGACAGTGCAAAGTTAAAACAAAACAAGGTGCGGCGAGGACGACTGAAATTTTGCTTTGGACGTAGGTTTGTGTGGTGGCCCTGAAAAGGGCCGATTGTTGTGGGCCGAGCCGGCAAAGCGCGTTGCGTGCAGGGGAGCACGCGGCGCTGCGATTGCCTGGCCTCCTTTAGGCCTTCTTCTCGGTCTTCTTTGGCAGCAGGACGGCCTGGATGTTGGGCAGGACACCACCCTGGTGCGATGGTGACGCCCGACAGGAGCTTGTTGAGCTCCTCGTCGTTGCGGATGGCAAGCTGCAGGTGGCGCGGGATGATGCGCGTCTTCTTGTTGTCGCGGGCCGCGTTTCCGGCCAGCTCGAGCACCTCAGCCGCGAGGTACTCCATGACGGCGGCGAGGTAGACGGGCGCCCCGGCGCCGACGCGCTCTGCGTAGTTTCCCTTGCGCAGGAGGCGGTGGATTCTGCCGACCGGGAACTGGAGCCCAGCCCTGCTTGAGCGGGACTTTGACTTGCCCTTGACTTTGCCTCCCTTTCCGCGTCCGGACATGGCGATGGGCTAGCGACGGTGGCACACGAAACGAAACGGAAAACGACCGGTGCGAGCGGCAGCGAGTCGAGCAGCGGAGGGTGCGTGCCGGCGCAGCCGGGGTGGGGGTGCTTTATGGGCTCGGGTGCGGCGGCCGGTTGCGCGCGCGCCCCATTGGTCGGGCGGCCGCAACAGGGCGAGCTGGTAAAGGTGCGGCGGCGGCTGGCGGCGGGTGCCACTGTGTGGGGAGACGCTGACTAGAGCGGAGCGCTTGCTACTGGTGTTGCTGCTGCCGTACGTTGGTTCGAGATGCCGCCCAAGACTAGCGGGAAGGCCGCCAAGAAGGCTGGCAAGGCGCAGAAGAACATTTCGAAGGGCGACAAGAAGAAGAAGCGCAAGAGGAAGGAGAGCTATGCCATCTACATCTACAAGGTGCTGAAGCAGGTGCACCCTGACACGGGCATCTCGTCGAAGG